>NC_069502.1:1238694773-1238924773 GCF_027579735.1 Bombina bombina
ACCCAGAGATCTTACTAAACTCCTCTATTAACTCCATTAATTTGGGTATATTCTTGCTGGGATCTTGAACAAATAGCACCATGTCATCCGCAAAGAGCGAGACATGTGAGACCGTGTCACCTATCTGCATTCCCTCTAGTTGTTGTCTGATTCTCCACGCTAAGGGCTCGATAGCAATGTCAAAGAGAAGCGGAGACAGGGGGCAACCCTGTCTCGTGCCTCTATGTAGCAGGGAAGGCGATGTGGCAGTCCAATTCACAAGGATAGAGGCCTGCGGGGCCCTATATAAATTGGATACTGCGGTAACAAATGAGCCTTCTATTCCCATCTTCCCCAAAGTATGGAAGAGGTGTTCCCACAGGACCTTATCAAAGGCCTTTTCAGCGTCGATTAGCAATAAGGCTGCTTCCCTATGACTTTCTCTCTTCTTACTATCGTGGGACAGCTGCCAGTAATATTGAATAACTGTCTGGACCCTTCTGATGTTAAGGACAGAGGATCTTCCCTTGACAAAACCAGTCTGGTCGCTGTGAATAAGCGACGGTAGGATCCCTGCCAGTCTATTCGCCAGAATTTTTGTTAGGATTTTATAGTCCTGGTTAAGTAGGGATATAGGGCGATAAGACTGTGTCAGGAGTGGGTCTCGTCCCTCCTTTGGTATGATGCTAATGTTAGCTTCTGCAAATCTAACCGAGGGTACCACCGAATCATCTAATAAGCCATTAAACAGTTTCTCCAAGGCCCCAGCTATGTCTGATCCCATTATTTTGTAGAACTCCGCCAGTAGTCCATCAGCGCCCGGGGATTTCTCTAGCTTTAGGTGTTTAATTGTGGCTGTTATTTCCTCCTTAGAAATGGGAGAGTTAAGCTCCTTAAGTTGGTTCTTCTCTATTTTTGGTAGCCGGATCGGAGTCCAGAATCTCTCGCTATCCACGTCGAGCACATGGTGCACCGAGTAAAGTCTTTTATAGAAGCTAGTGAAGGCGTCTTGAATATCAGTTTCTTTATTTAATAGGGTTCCTCCCTGCTTTATCACTAAAATAGAAGTCCTTGTCCTAGTCAATTTGGTCACTCTATCTAGTAGCTTCCCAGTTCTATTCCCAAACCTGTAGTACTTGGCTTGAACTCTAGCATGGGCTTTGTTAGTTTGTTGGAATATATAGTTGTCCCTAAGTGTTTTGGCTTCCTTATATTTCTGCCTATTTGTGTTGTTAGGATTCCTAAGATATTTGTTTCTTGCGTTTAAAAGGCGTGATAAGAGATGGTCTGTTTTTAATTTATGTTGTTTTTTAAGGGATGTGGCGTAAGCAGATATGGCCCCTCTCAGGACAGCCTTGGCCGTTTCCCAGAATAGAAGGGGATCGTCTGTGTGTTCTTTATTAAGGTCTGAGTATGTATGCCATTCACCTAGAATATGTCTATAGAAATTTGGGTCTCTGTACAGGTATGTTGGAAAGACCCATTTGTTAGATTTGTGATTAGAGGCTCCTGTATGAATTTTTACCTCTATGGGTGCATGATCAGAAATCGTTATGGGATCTATTGCGGCTTCTTCTACTCTAGGACACAACGTTGAAGAGACCAGAAAATAGTCTAGTCTCGACAAGGTATCCTTTGCTACAGACATGCATGTGTATTCCCTATTTTCTGGGTACTTGGCTCTCCACACATCCTGCAGGCTTAAAGACTTCACCAGCGTGCGTATTATCAGTGTTTCTTTTTTAGAATTATAAACTCTCTGGGGCTTTGGTGTGTTTCTGTCAGGGTTGGAAAATCTATCTGCAGGGACCTGTGGGGCAATGTTAAAGTCCCCTCCAATAAGGAGAGGTGAGTTAGTGAATCTTATTATCTCTGAGTGTAGTGTCCTCCAGAACATTTGTTTTCGAGTTTGTGGCCCATATACACCTACCAGCGCGAAGGATAATCCCCCGATTTCTAATTGAATCATGACAAATCTCCCTTCCTGATCGGTCTGTGTTTTGGTGATAGTGTATTGTAGGTTCTTTCTAAACAGGATCGCCACCCCTCTAGCTCTCCGTTGTTCGTATGGTGCAAAGATTACCTCTCCTACCCAATTTTGTTTCAGTTTCTGATGTTCTAGCTGTGATAAGTGTGTCTCCTCTAGAATGGCAATGTCAGCTCGTCTAGAGTGTAAGTAACGTAATATGGACCTACGCTTTTGTGATGCCTCCCACATTCCAGCTCATAATGGTTAATGGACTACTCAGCATGGTGTAATTTCCTGTATGTTTGATGTGCCGGTGTGTATGGTGTCGTAGGGTTTTGTGTAGCAGTGGCATTGAAATACCTTGAACACTCCATCTGTTGTATGATCATGTGCTGTCGACTAAGGCTAATCTGTCCCCTCATTGGACCCCGGAGAGAGAGGTGAGCATCCCGCTGGCAAGACAAAAAAAAATTCAGTGAAAAACATAGAAAACAATATAAAACATACATTACAATTGTCAACAAATCAAACCAGTTCCTCCACAACACTCGACCAGTTGTCCTGGTCTGATTTCCTTTTATGAGCAGTACACCTCACCCTTAATTTGGTCTCTTATTGAGAAAAAATAATTAACTAATTAACTAAACGGCTGCAGTCTAAATCCCCCTCCCCCCCTAAGGCTCCTAATTCCTAGAACAGGATCAGCTTAGCGGTATCAATTAAGGATCAAACAAGTAAGAAACAAACATGGTCCCCAAGCTGAAGATGAGGCCAACTACTTGATTACTACAGAATAGCACTGCAAATAAAGGGGGGGGATTTCTCTCTTCCCTAATCTATTTCCAACAGAATATTATAGCAGCTAAACTGAGGCATTTTTCAATATCTGCTCCCCACCATAACTTCAGTTACATCTGTTAGCTTTTGAGGCAAAGACCCATGTATGTTGAGAGTTAGAATTTAGTAATTAACCCCTTATGGGTCCAGTGTCTTTCATTTCTCCTCTGCATTGTATAGAGTGTCTCAAGTCATGTACCATTGCAGAGTTTAGTTCATCTCCGTTCAAGTATCTTTAACTATCAGTTCTTGCTCCTGTCTAAGGAATTTCTGCAGATGTCTGGGGTCCTCAAAGAACTTGACCCCCTGTTGGGTCTGAAGTCTAAGTCTCGCTGGGAACAACAATGAGAAGGGGCGCCCTGATTCTGCAAATGACTTGCAGTAGGGCGAGAACTCTCTTCTTCTCCTGGAAATTTCCGCAGAGTAATCTTGGAAGATTAATATTTTTGCCCCCTCAAAGATCAAGGGGGAGTTCTGGCGATTTGCTCTTAGTATCAGGATCTTATCTTTGAAGTTAAGGTATCGGATCATTACTTGGCGGGGCCCTCTTGTATTTTTCTGATCTTGGTTCATGTTGCCTACCCTGTGGGCTCTCTCAACAACACACGGTATATCATCCGGCTTCAAATGAAGCAAAGCTGGCAAAGTGCGTTCAGCAAATTCGACTAAGTCCATGTTTGGCACAGTTTCTGGCAATCCAACAATTCGCAGGTTGTTGCGCCTTGAGAGGTTCTCAAGATCATCAACTTTGTCAAGCAATATTTTATTTTGAGCTTCAAGCACAGCGATCTTGGTAGTGCTTTCTCTTTTCAAGACCTCTCCATCTCCCACTCTTTGTTCGATATGCTGGAGTCTAGAGGAAAAGGACTTAAAATCTGATGACAATGAGTCCATCCCTGTCTGCAATTGCTCTATCTTGGGCAAGAAAAGTGTAGAAATTTGTGAGACAATAGGGTGAGTGTCTGTCAAGATTTCCTCAGCTGTGTCCGCCACCATATTTTCTGCAGCGTGTACTTCCACTATTGGACATGGTGCCAGTGGCTTTAATGAAACTTGAATAGTACTTCTGCATGCACCTATCCAACACTCCACTCCTACCTCCAGTAGTTGTGTGCAGGGGAGAGAGCCAAGATTTTATAGCCCAGGGGGTAGTGCCCGTTAGCCAGGTCTTAAGTAACTGGTCCTAACAGCGATCACTTAGTTTTCATTCCTTTGCAGTATGTAGGGTATGGTGTACTAATTTGTTACTGCGTCATATCTGATTGTGGTTCAAGTACAATTTGCCCTGGAAGCTTCTCTGCAGGGTCTGCGTTCATAGCAAGTTTACTGTGTTAATGTATCGGTGATGTATTGAGACACATATGCTGCACTCTCTCAAGGCAAGGTTCTCACAGCACCCCCTTCAGCGTGTAATATATCTGTATAAACCTATATAAACCAGCCCAGTCAGCGGAGGAATAACCAGAGAGGGGAGAGACAAAAAGAATGCTATGGCGTCTAGTTAGCCACGTGGGTGACCGGGGCCTTGTACACTGTCTGCTTGTCGCCAGTTGCAGTGAGAGCTTTAACGCTATTAGGGTGTAGGATAGCGTGGTCAGGATTAACAATATTTAACAGTCTCTAGTGTGTGTTGGCTTCAGCCCCCCTGCTGCTGCTCCCTTTCACCTGAATATAGCAAAATGGCGGTTCTTCTCTCTCTTGCCACCCGGCTCTCCCCCTCCGACGTACCGTTCTTTGTCTCTTGTGTCCTCCGGTTGAGCCCAAGTTAACCCCCAGTTGTGCGGGGTCGGATCAGTTGCGTCTGATGGGGTTCTAATGTGTGCTCTTTTTTCCTTTAGTGCGGTCTTTGGCAGCTACGGCCGTTGTGGCTTTTGAAATTGTTCCGGCAGGGGAGCCGTTGGTGTTGGCTCCTACCTGTGACAAGTCCGGACAGGTCTTGAGGTATACCTGTCAAGGATCAGCGGTATTGTGGTAGTTTACGGTCGCCAATAAGGGATTTTGGGAGCTATGAGCACGGAGCTCCTCTTCCCTGCGACCGTTCGCTCCGCCCGCCCACCGGAAGTCATAAACAACATTTTTAGTAAAACAGGCATCACTTCCAGTTAATAATTTCCCTTGTTCTTGTCCGTCTATGACCTTAACTTTTACATCAGCAGAGCTTTTTACCCTGGAAAATGCTACATATAACTGTCCATGGCTAAAAACTGGCTCTGACAAATAGATGCCAACTATGTCTAAAGTTTGTCCTTTTGTTAATGGTCATAGCGAATGCTAATTTAACTGGGAATTGTCTTCTTCATAATACAAAAGGAAGTTCAGTATTACGTGGGGCTAAATCTATTTGAGGAATGAATATATTTTGCCCTTCAGCTGTACCTGTTAATACTTAGGCAATAATTAAATTTTGATGCAAAGCTTTCACAACCAATCCAGTGCCATTACAAAGACCTTGTTTGGTGTTATTATTACGTAAAAGCATAATAATACTACCTATTTTAAGATTGAGTTTATGAACTGGCATTCCAGAAGGTGCCAATTCATTTAAAAACTCAACTAGATAATTATCCCTATCTTCCTGTGATTCATCATCAATGGAATCAGTGCTTAAATAAGTAGAGGTTTCACCTTCTAACAAACTCAGTACTTCCTCATTGATTTTATCAACATCACAATTTTTTGGACATAAAATTGCCATTTTTGAAAACTTAAAAGCATGAGAATCTTTTAACTCATCACCAAAAATCTCTTTTATAATAGAGTCTTTGCAGATCATTTGGGATGGAATTTTAAAGATGTCTTCATGAAAACCATGCTTGTTTGTCAGTAGTCCATCTCCAAACTTTAAAAGCCAAGAGCTAAACTCTGGATCAACAGATCTTACATAATTAGTCAGCTTCAAAAGTTTAAACTTATGCCAGAGTGGATTACATTTTATGCTGGCTTCAACTATAACTGATCTACTTTCATGTGCAACAACAGGAATAGTTTGTCTGAAATCACCTCCAAGCATAATAGTTTTGCCTCCAGAAGGTTTGTTGTTATTCATCAACTCTTGAAGGAGTTTGCCTACACATCTGAGTGCATCACTAGAAGACATGGTTGATTCATCCCAAATAATAATCTTTGCAGTATGGATCATTTGTGCATCATTAGAAGTTTGCCTCATGGAAGAGGTTGAAGTATCCAACAAAGGAACTGGCAACTTAAACTGCGAGTGGTATGTTTGTCCACCTTCAAGCAAATTTGCCGCAATACCTATTGAAGCAACTGGTAATGCTACCTCACTATTTCCTCTAAATGTTCTCAACAAAATCTTGTATAGGTAGGTTTTACCACTACCAACAGGACCATCAAGGAAATAACACCTTTGTGGTAAAGTATTATTTTCTGATGCAGCAATTCATTCTTCAAAACTTTCTCGTTGAAGGTCATTAAAATATGCCTTCATTTGGACTCCAGTATAACTTTCAAAAGAAGCATCATAGATAGTGATGTCGCGAATAGTTCGCCGGCAAATAGTTCCCGGCGAACATAGCATGTTCGCGTTCACCACGAAGGGCAAACATATGCGATGTTCGGTCCGCCCCCTATTCGTCATCATTGAGTAAACTTTGACCCTGTACCTCACAGTCAGCAGACACATTCCAGCCAATCAGCAGCAGACCCTCCCTCCCAGACCCTCCCACCTGCTGGAGAGCATCCATTTTAGATTCATTCGGAAGCTGAATTCTTAGTGAGAGGAGGGACAGTGTAGCTGCTGCTGATTTAATAGGGAAATCGATAGCTAGGCTAGTGTATTCAGTGTCCACTACAGTCCTGAAGGACTCATCTGATCTCTGCTGTAAGGACAGCACCCCAAAAAGGCCTTTTTAGGGCTAGAACATCAGTTGCCTGCCTGCCAGCGTGTGTGTCAGACTCACAGCGTATACTGTGCCCACTTGCCCAGTGCCACCTCTCATATCTGATGTAAGAGTAGTGTACATTTAAAAAAAACAACACTTTTTTGACTGTGAAATAATAGCAGTCAGTTTCCTTCACAGGTGTGCGTTTCAGGGCCTGCCAGGGCACAGTGTCACACAAGTTGAACTCATATCTGGTGTAACAGTAGTGTACATTAACCCCTTAATGACCACAGCACTTTTCCATTTTCTGTCCGTTTGGGACCAGGGCTATTTTTAAATTTCTGCGGTGTTTGTGTTTAGCTGTAATTTTCCTCTTACTCATTTACTGTACCTACACATATTATATACCGTTTTTCTCACCATTAAATGAACTTTCTAAAGATACCATTATTTTCATCATATCCTATAATTTACTATAAAATATGAGAAAAAAATGGAAAAAAACACACTTTTTCTAACTTTGACCCCCAAAATCTGTTACTCATCTACAACCACCAAAAAACACCCATGCTAAATAGTTTCTAAATTTTGTCCTGAGTTTAGAAATACCCAATGTTTACATGCTCTTTGCTTTTTGTGCAAATTATAGGGCCATAAATACAAGTAGCACTTTGCTATTTCCAAACTATTTTTTTTTTTCAAAATTAGCGCTAGTTACATTGGGACACTGATATCTGTCAGGAATCCCTGGATAGCCATTGACATATATATTTTTTTTTAGAAGACATCCCAAAGTATTGATCTAGGCCCATTTTGGTATATTTTATGCCACCATTTCACCACCAAATGCGATCAAATAAAAAAAATTGTTCACTTTTTCACAATTTTTTTCACAAAACTTTAGGTTTCTCACTGAAATTATTTACAAATAGCTTGTGCAATTATGGCATAAATGGTTGTAAATACTTCTCTGGGATCCCCTTTGTTCAGAAATAGCAGACATATATGGCTTTGACGTTGCTTTTTGGTAATTAGAAGGCTGCTAAATGCCACTGCGCACCACCACCACCATATATGGCCACCATTTCACCGCCAAATGCGATCAAATAAAAAAAAAAACGCTACATTTTTCCAAATTTTAGGTTTCTCACTGAAATCATTTACAAACATTTTGTGCAATTATGGCACAAATGGTTGTAAATGCTTCTCTGGGATCCCCTTTTGTCAGAAATAGCAGACATATATGGCTTTGGCGTTGCTTTTTGTTAATTAGAAGGCCGCTAAATGCAGCTGCGCACCACACGTGTATTATGCTCAGCAGTGCAGGGGTTAATTAGGGAGCTTGTAGGGAGCTTGTAGGGTTAATTTTAGCTTTAGTGTAGTGTAGTAGACAACCCCAAGTATTGATCTAGGCCCATTTTGGTATATTTCATGCCACCATTTCACCGCCAAATGCGATCAAATTAAAAAAAATAGTCAACTTTTACACAAACTTTAGGTTTTTTTTACATTTTTTCGCAATTTTAGGTTTCTCACTGAAATTATTTACAAACAGCTTGTGCAATTATGGCACAAATGGTTGTAAATGCTTCTCTGGGATCCCCTTTGTTCAGAAATAGCAGACATATATGGCTTTGGCGTTGCTTTTTGGTAGTTAGAAGGCCATTAAATGTCACTGCGCACAACACGTAAATTATGCCCAGCAGTGAAGGGGTTAATTAGGTAGCTTGTAGGGAGCTTGCAGGGTTAATTTTAGCTTTAGTGTAGAGATCAGCTTCCCACCTGACACATCAGACCCCCTGATCCCTCCCAAAGAGCTCTCTTCCCTCCCCCACCCCACAATTGTCCCCGCCATCTTAAGTACTGCCAGAAAGTCTGCCAGTACTAAAATAAAAGGTATCTTTTTTTTTTATATATTTTTTTAGCATATTTACATAAGCTGTTGTGTAGGATCCCCCCCTTAGCCCCCAAACTCCCTTATCCCCCCCAAAACAGCTTCCTAACCCTCCCCCTCTGCCTTATTGGGGGCCATATTTTGCCAGTTTGCAAATATTTTTTTTTTTAATTTTTATTTCATTTTTCTGTAGTGTAGCTTCCCCCCCCCCAAGACCAATCCCCCACCCGCTCCCAGATCACTTAGATTTCCAAGTACTAAATATTTTGCACCCCTTTCTCCCACTTATAAAAACATTTTTTTCTGTAGTGTAGCGGTTCCCACCCGCTCCCTCCCCGTGCACGCGCCCGCCTCCTCCCGTGCACGCGCGCGCACCCCCGGTGGTCCCGCCCCCCTCTCTGACAAGGACCGCATCGATGGCCGCCCACCCGCCTCCCACTTCAGCTCCCACCCACCAACGAATGCGGCCATCGATGCCCGGTGCAGAGAGGGCCACAGAGTGGCTCTCTCTGCACCGGAGGGGTAAAATTTGTTGTTGCAGGATGCCTCGATATTGAGGCATCCTGCAATAACCGGAAATCAGCTGGAAGTGATCAGGATCACTTCCAGCTGCTTTCCAAACCGAGGACGTACGCCATACGTCCTCAGGCGTTAACTGTATTTTTTCTGAGGACGTATGGCATACGTCCTCGGTCATTAAGGGGTTAAAAAAAAACACTAGAAATTTGACTGTGAAATAATAGCAGTCAGTTTCCTTCACACGTGTGCGTTTCAGGGCCTGCCAGGGCACAGTGTCACACCAGTGCAACTCATATCTGGTGTAACAGTAGTGTAGATTTAAAAAAAAAATACAATTTTGACTGTAATAGATTGAATAGCAGTTAGTTGTCTGCAAGCATGTGTGTCAGGCCCACAGCATCTACTCTGCCAACTTCTGCCAGTGCACAGTGCCACTCATATCTGTTGTCACAGTAGCTTGCACGCCGAGTACCACTAATCGGAAAAAAAATGACAGGCAGAAGCAGGCCACCCCACAGGTGCCGTCGTGGTCGTGGTGCTGTGATTCCCTTTGGCCCTAGAATAATGCCCAGAGGCCACGTACCCTGAACTCGAACAGTTCTGAGGACATAGTTGACTGGCTAACACAGGACACCCAATCTTCTACAGCTTCCGCTCAGAACCTTGACGCACCATCCTCCTCCAGCTTAGCTTCAGGCACCTCTCAAGTTACCACTCGCCCGCCTGCCGCCACCACCAACACTAGCACCACAGCCGCTTCACTTGATCTGTCAGAGGAGTTATTTACACATCAGTTGGAAGAAATGAGTGATGCGCAACCATTATTGCCAGAGGATGTAGATAACAGGGATATGTCTCAGTCAGGCAGCATTACACACATGGACGTACGGTGTGATGATGATGATGTTGTACCCGCTGCTGCTTCCTCTGCTGAGTTGTCAGATACAAGTGAAGTGGTTGATGATGACGATGTGACTGTGGATGTCACGTGGGTGCCCGCTAGAAGAGAAGAAGAACAGGGGGAAAGTTCAGATGGGGAGACAGATAGGAGGAGGAGACGAGTTGGAAGCAGGGGGAGGTCATCACAAGGAGCTAGTGGCACAGTCAGACAGCATGCATCGGCACCCGGGGTCAGCCAGACAGCACGCCAATCAATGCATGCTGTTGCCACCACCAGAATGCCATCATTGCAGAGCTCAGGTCCAACCTTGCGCAAATGGGGAGTTTGCGGTTGTGCAAATAGACTGTTTGCGGTTGTTTGCGGTGCGTTAAACAGGGAGTTTGGTCTGTCACTGTGAAGCGGGCGTAACCCTTACACTACCTGATCGATACAACATCATACCTGATGTTTTAAAGCACGTTATTCCAAACAATTTAGGAATGTTAGGTGATTTATGCCCTTTATGGATTAAAACCAGACTCTGCATCAACTATGTAATTTTCCATGGGAGTTTTGCCATGGATCCCCCCTCTGGCATGCCACAGTCCAGGTGTTAGTCCCCTTGAAACAACTTTTCCATCACTATTGTGGCCAGAAAGAGTCCCTGTGGGTTTTAAAATTCGCCTGCCTATTGAAGTCTATGGCGGTTTGCCCGGTTTGCCCGGTTCGCCGGTTCGCGAACATTTGCGGAAGTTCGCGTTTGCTGTTCGCGAACTGAAAATTTTAGGTTCGCGACATCACTAATCATAGAGATCTCTGGTATTTTCAGGTAAATTGTTTGGAGGATTTGGTAAACCAAAATCTTGACAATTTTTGGCATAAACAATTAAAATATCCTGAATATCTCTAAGTGCATAATTTAAACAATTTTGACACTCTGGTGTGTGACCTGGGTGTCTTGAAAAGTCTTCAAAAAGCTCTTTAGCATTTGGTGGAGATGCTAAAGCACAAATATGAGCAAAAAGCAGTCAAGGCATCATTTCACTTGCAGCTTCATGAAGAGTTAAATCCCATGATTGATCATCTTAAAAAAAAAAAAAAAGGTTTTTGAGCTGCTTCTTTAAAGGTGTGAAATTGAACACCATCAACTGTTCCGATATCTTCAAAAGAAGTTGCTCCTTTAACATGAAGTAAAAGCAAGCGTAAACACAATCTCTCAACATCTGAAAATAAACTTACAGAGTACATGTAACCAATAGTGTTATTTGCTCCATCTTGTACTCTTTTTCTCCATGTTGTTGTCTTTTGATGAAAAACAAAATGCTGAGGTATATCAGTGTAAAGAAATGCATGAGCTGACAAATCTTCTTTGTTTAATTTAAACCATGCAGTCAAAGTTGTGTCTCTATAATGTGTTCTTTCTACTGCAGTTTCAATATTGTCTTCAGTAAAATATACTGACTGTTCTCCAGGAAGGTGAACTTGTAATCGCACAATCGTATGCGATTGAGGGTGCATCTGAAAGTCAAAAAGCTGCCATGCTGCTTCTGGAGCACTAACATATCGGGAATCCATAAATGAACTTATTTCATCATGAAGAAGAGTTTCATGTTCTTTAATTGCAATATTTGCACAGTCATGCCCTTTATAAATATATTTAAATATGCACTTTACACTTTTTATAGAAGCACAGCTTTAAATATCAATATGGCAGTTGTATTTTAATGTCAAGTATGGGTTGTATGGTACAACCCAAGAGTTATCAATTTATTTACCATTTATTTCAATTGAAACACTTTTTTTGCTTCTCTTGTAACGGGGATAACCATCTACATTGATCAAAGTTTCTTCTTGAAAAGATTTTGGAAATTGCTTAGCACAAACCCCATCAACCATACATGGAGATCTTAGATTAGGCTCCCCGCATGTATCATGTGTTTGGTAACAATTGCATGTAACCGTGGATTGATTTGAATGTCAGGTATTTCTGCACAAATAAAGCTGTCAATTACTTGTGCATTTTTAAACTTATCTTGTGCACATATTATAAGCAAAATATGTGCATGTGGTAAACCACGTTTTTGAAATTCAATTACATGAACTTTGTCAGCTGGTTTACCCAAAACATGTTTTTTTGTGATATCAAGAAGTTCTTGAAGTTTTAAATGGAAAACTCTTGCCACTAAATCAGGTCAAAATTCAACTGCTTGACCATCTTTCAGATTAACAACAATTTCAGACCATTTTGGGTAACATGTAGTGATGTCGTGAACATAAAAAATTGGGTTCGCAAACGGCGAACGCGAACTTCCACAAAAGTTCGCGAACGGGCGAACCGGGCGAACCACCATAGACTTCAATAGGCAGGCGAATTTTAAAACACACAGGGACTCTTTCTGGCCACAATAGTGATGGAAAAGTTGTTTCAAGGGGACTAACACCTGGACTGTGGCATGCCGGAGGGGGATCCCTGGCAAAACTCCCATGGAAAATTACATAGTTGATGCAGAGTCTGGTTTTAATCCATAAAGGGCATAAATCACCTAACATTCCTAAATTGTTTGGAATAACGTGCTTTAAAACATCAGGTATGATGTTGTATCGATCAGGTAGTGTAAGGGTTACGCCCGCTTCACAGTGCGCAGTGTAGGTGATATACCTGCCCTGATTATGCTTTGCAGACCAGGTATCAGTGGTCAGATGGACCCTTGCCCCAACACTGTGTGCCAGACATGCCATTATAGCATACTTATATGGCTTTGGTGTTGCTTTTTGGTAATTAGAAGGCTGCTAAATGCCACTGCGCACCATACGTGTTTTATGCCCAGCAGTGAAGGGGTTAATTAGGGAGCATATAGGCAGCTTGTAGAGTTAATTTTAGCTTTAGTGTAGTGTAGTAGACAACCCAAAGTATTGATCTAGGCCCATTTTGGTATATTTCATGCCACCATTTCACCGCCAAATCCGATCAAATAAAAAAAAATTGTTCACTTTTTCACAAACTTTAGGTTTCTCACAGAAATTATTTACAAACAACTTATGCAATTATGGCATAAATGGTTGTAAATGCTTCTCTGGGATCCCCTTTGTTCAGAAATAGCAGACATATATGACTTTGGTGTTGCTTTTTGGTAATTAGAAGGCTGCTAAATGCCACTGCGCACCACACGTGTTTTATGCCCAGCAGTGAAGGGGTTAATTAGGGAGCATGTAGGCAGCTTGTAGAGTTAATTTTAGCTTAAGTGTAGTGTAGTAGACAACCCAAAGTATTGATCTAGGCCCATTTTGGTATATTTAATGCCACCATTTCACCGCAAAATGCGATGAAATTTAAAAAAAAATTACATTTTTTCGCAATTTTAGGTTTCTCACTGAAATTATTTACAAACAGCTTGTGCAATTATGGCACAAATGGTTGTAAATGCTTCTCTGGGATCCCCTTTGTTCAGAAATAGCAGACATATATGACTTTGGCGTTGCTTTCTGGTAATTAGAAGGCCGCTAAATGCTGCTGCACATCACACGTGTATTATGGCTAGCAGTGAAGGGGTTAATTAGGTAGTTTGTAGGGAGCTTGCAGGGTTAATTTTAGCTTTAGTGTAGAGATCAGCCTCCCACCTGACACATCAGACCCCCTGATCCCTCCCAAACAGCTCCCTTCCCTCCCCCATCCCACAATTTTCCCGCCATCTTAAGTACTGGCAGAAAGTCTGCCAGTACTAAAATAAAAGGTTTTTAAATTTTTTTTATGTTTTTTTAGCATATTTACATATGCTGTGGTGTAGCATCCCCCCTTAGCCCCCAACCTCCCTGATTCCCCCCCAAAACAGCTCTCTAACCCTCCCCATTTGCCTTATTGGCGGCCATCTTGGGTACTGGCAGCTGTCTGCTATTATTTCACAGTCAAAAAAGTGTTGTTTTTTTTAAATGTACACTACTGTTACACCAGATATGAGTGGTGGCACTGGGCAAGTGGGCACAGTATACGCTGTGAGCCTGACACACACGCTGGAAAAAAAAAAAAAAAAGCAGACTGATGTTCTAGCCCTAAAAAGGGCTTTTTGGGGTGCTGTCCTTACAGCAGAGATCAGATGAGTCCTTCAGGACTGTAGTGGACACTGAATACACTAGCCTAGCTATCGATTTCCCTATGAAATCAGCAGCAGCTACACTGTCCCTCCTCTCACTAAGAATGCAGCTTCCGAATGAATCTAAAATGGATGCTGTCCAGGAGGTGGGAGGGTCTGGGAGGGAGGGTCTGCTGCTGATTGGCTGGAATGTGTCTTCTGACTGTGAGGTACAGGGTCAAAGTTTACTCAATGATGAGGAATAGGGGGCAGACCGAACATCGCATATGTTCGCCGTCCGCGGCGAACGCGAACATACTATGTTCACCGGGAACTATTCGCCGGCTAACTATTCGCAACATCACTAGTAACATGTCATAGTTATTAAAAAATCAGGCTTCCCATACTTTCTTACAATAGCCATGGCATCTTGGTAATTCTGTACCATGTTTCTTGGACTACCTTGGAATGTAGATGGAAGTAGAACTGTTTTGCCTGGAAGTAAGCATTTACTCTGCAGCTACACTTTGAAGATGGTCCATGAGACCTGTATACTTTTCAACCCTCAATTTTGACTGATTTTGCCTAATATAGTTTAAACGATTAGCTTCGGTTTAAAACATCTGCATCTACAAAGTACAGCTGAGTCAATTTGCCAGCATTTAGAAATGGGTTAAACTCATGACGGATGGAAAGTATATAACCATAAAATTGAGTTCTTATATTTCTAATAGTAGAAGGGTTGTAATTAAGTTTCATTTTAGGTAACCAACTTTGATCCCCAAAAGGGAAAAGAAGTAAATACAACACTGGCTCCAAATTTGGATCTAAAATTTTTTGGATTTTTTTCATTGTTAAGACTTAGACAATGAATAATAAGATCTCGCTCAAGAGGAGGTTTACCATCTGCATTTTGTAAAAAATAGCTACCTCATTACACCGAGGAGCATTATATCTACGTTGATCTTTTTTGCGATCTTGTACTATTGCCATGGTCACAGTTGCAGGTGTAACACCATTTTGAGATGCATCTTCTAAACATTCCTGTTCTACTTCATACAATATTTTACATGCTCCTGCAAAAGGATTGTTTAAAGCCATAAAAGAACTCAACTCAGTCATTAATTCAGGGTTGCAATTTGTATTTTCATCAATCTTAAGGGCTGTTGTGCAGCCTCACCTGGATTAAGAATATACAGTTGTGCAAACTTTCTATTATCCTCATTGGAAGGATGAAGTGATCCAGTTCTGTGATATATTTGTCATTTTAATTCTAAATCATTAAGGGCCATAACTGGGAGGGGAGGAGCAATATTCACCCCCACTGAAGCAAATGCTAATGAATTATTAAAAGATCTAATATTTTTGTAATTTGTTTTAGGAATGTTTATGACTTCCTGTCATTAAACTTTCTATTAAAGGAGCAACTTTAATAGCTTCAATATTTACTTTTCCTTTGCTGCAACATTGACTAAATAATTTGTCTAATGGCTGCTCTTTTGCATCACAGTTGGTGCCTACAACATTTAGCTCTCCAGTTATGAAGATCAAATGAATCCTCGTATCTCGCAAGTGCTGCAATGTGCTGAGTGTTTGTACAATGGCATTGAACACAACTTGCAGTAAAATTATTTTTATGTTCCCTTTCTGTATTGCTTATGCTAACTTGATTTTGTTGTTCTTTATGGCCCCAATTTGTCAAAGTCTGGCGGACCTGATCCGACAGTGCGGATCAGGTCCGCCAGACCTCGCTGAATATGGCGAGCAATGCGCTCGCTGTATTCAGCCTTGCACTAGCAACTCACAAGAGCTGCTGGTGCAACACCGCCCCCTGCTGACTCGCGGCCAATCAGCCGCCAGCAGGGAGGTGTCAATCAACCCGATCGTACTCAATCGGGTTGATTTCTGGCACTGTCGGTTATGGAGCAGCGGTCTTTTGCTGCTCAATATCTGCTGTTTCTGGCGAGTCTGCATCAAGCTTTCTGAACTGATTTTGCCCTTTCTTCATCAGTTTTTTTTATTTATTCTATCTCCTTTCGTCTATTTTTTGCATCAGATTTTTCTTCTAAAGATAACTTTCTTTTAGGGGGCATATTTTCTTAATTTTTTTTAAAATGTATTGATATATATATATTAAAGCTACAGCAGTAGCCAAACCCGCAATTATTATATACAGTATATATAACCAACAGGTGTAACAAAACAATATTTTATCTTTATAATTAAGCAACAAAAGTAGACATTTTATATATATATTAATCTACAAGTCTCATTAAACCCTATTTGGATGATCTAATATCCTATGTATATATTGAATATACAGGTGAATTTGAATGGACTGGTGTCCTAAATATATTGAAAATATCTTATTTCTAATAAAACTACCAAAGTAGCAAAAATGTATTTTGAAAACTGCTTTAATCTATATATAAATATTTCTACAGGTGTAGTGACAGCCTTTTGTATGTTCAACTGTCCTATATACAGTATATAATAAATATACCAGTTTAGCCAAACCCTATTTGCCAAACTTATAGAAAATGTGTGTGTGTGTGTGTGTGTGTATATATATATATAAACAACAGGTATAGGGACAACCTTATGTGGATGGACTGTTGTCCAAAATATATTATAGATAATAAGGCTAAAGATGTAGCAACAATATTTATTTATGTTATAATGTTACAGATATAGCAACACTTTATTTAGCAATGCTGCTTTTATCTATATATATATAAAGTAATCTACAGGTGTTGTAACACATTTTTTTTGAGGAACTGATTTCCTAAATATATTTATTAAATATATATGTAATCTAAAATTATATTTGGAGGACCTATTTGGGCAGACTACTGTCCTTAATAAAACAAAATGTAAATAATTATATAAATCTCTATGTAATATATATAATCTACATATGTAGCAACCCCTATTTGCGTTCGGCTAGATTACGAGTTGTGCGTTAGGCTTAAAAAGCAGCGTTAGCCGGTCCTAACGCTGCTTTTTAATGCCCGCTGGTATTACGAGTCTTGCAGGTACAGGCTCACCGCTCACTTTTTTGGCCAGACTTGGAAATACCGCAAATCCACTTATGTAAATTGCGTATCCTCTTTTTTCAATGGGACTTGCATAGCGCCGGTATTACGAGTCTGCCAAAAAATGAGCGGTAGACCCTCTCCTGTCAAGACTGGTACCGCATTTTAAAGTCAGTAGTTAAGAGTTTTACACTACAACGCTGTAGCATAAAACTCTTAACTAAAGTGCTAAAAAGTACAGTAACACCCATAAACTACCTATTAACCCCTAAACCGAGGCCCTCCCACATCGCAAACACTAAAATAAAATTTTTAACCCCTAATCTGCCGAACCGGACACCGCCGCCACCTACATTATACTTATGAACCCCTAATCTGCTGCCCCCAACAAAGCCGACACCTACATTATATTTATTAACATCCCCTCTGAGGAAGCGTATGTGAAACGCCACGTCAGGGGTTTCCGAATTTTTAACTAAGCTCTCCTTTATGTTAAAATAAGTCTATCAATAATAACTTAGAAGTTGGTGGGTCTGATTGGTTATGAACTATAATGACTAACAATTGTAACAGCTACATGTCAGAGCTATGTGGCAATATATTAGTTAAGGCACGAAAGTGTCAACTAGCTTAAATCTTAGTAAGGTGGTGAACAGCCAAGTAAGGTAATCGCTACAGTATCTAACAGCAAATGTAACACAACAAATACTGCTACAATATAGTTACCAGTAATAACAGTAACGTGTTAGAAAAGACTTAAAATAGAACAAACTCAAAGCGATAGTGTAAGCTATTATAGCAGTCTTCATAAGCAAACAGCGGAGCATGTGTATCTACTACGCTTTCAAATAAATATCTCTCATTAAGCAGCAAAATATAATCAGCATAAGCCTGGTGCAAGTGTTGTTACACGATATAAAGTTAAGGATCTAGAAGGGCTATACTGGCTTGCTTTATTTATCAATTTTATGCTACATAGAAAAAGCTTTATATTGTAATTTAAACTGATACTTACACAACCAGTCTTTTATATATATCAGATTCCCTGCAAGTTGAGGGTATTACTCAATACAATAATTAAGAGCTATAAGGGAGATATTGTTTCCCTTATTTACAAAAGCCAAAAGCAGTAATAAATAAAAATCAAAAATCATAGTAATATGATCAGCTTTTGAGTAATATTAGCTTGGCAGCAATAATGATTTTTTCAGTAATACCCAATATATCAAGCCTTAATTTTAAAAAAACTTATTCTGAATTAATGCTATAGAAAAATATAAGAGAGATATTGCAACATAACCTAGATCTTATGGTATGTTGAAAGTGCAAAATCTTAAATCAAGCACAAGTCGCTCTCTCTAACCTTGCTGAAAATAAAAACAACAGCATAATAAACAACGAAAATCCATGAGCTTATGAAAATATCAGCTTTTCTGACATGCAGTCAAAAAAACGCTGCTTTAAACAAAAATCAGCATAAGAGGAATACTCTGAGTTGTTTAAATTAATGTACAAATACTGTATAAAACATACATCGTAATAAAAGGGTAATGACACTATCATCCACCTTGCAAACCACAGAAGCTATATTAATATGAAATGTCATTATAAAAAACCTTTTTGAAGACCAACATATTAGAAATATAGGCTATATACAGGGAAAATATACAATATAATCAGCTGACATATTGTAATTTTCTGACAAGCCATATACTAGGCTATTAACTATTTAGAACATACACCTAAACCCAGCTAAATATTTTACAATAACCTATAGCTACAGTTATATCCAACTAAAGTATTATAAAAATATGGATACCAATGTAAAGGAGATGTGTTTTTAAACAAAGTGAGAACAGCAAAACACACCAAGATAGCTGTCTTTTTAAACAATATATATATATATATATATATATATATATTATATTTTATAACTCACCCTGAATTTCCTAATACTTGAGCTATATTTATCACAGTGTATAGAAGAATACCTTTTCTGACATAACTCAAATGAAAGTGAATTATGTCATCTTAGTTATAATTTGTATTATATGCTTAAACACTGCTCCTATAGATTACCCACTTATTCAAGTATAACTTTTGACAAGGTATCTAAGGAGAAAATAAAAGAAAGAAAGAAATAATAACTTTTGTTATTGTTCCCACTCTCTCAATTTTATATTTATTAACCCCTACTCTGCCGCCCCCAATGTCGCCGCCTCCTACCTACACTTATTAACCCCTAATCTGCCGCTCCCAACGTTGGCGTCACTATAATAAACATATTAACCCCTAAACCGCCGCACTCCCGCATCGCAAACATTAGTTAAATATTATTAACCATCATCCAGTCGGCATCTTCTATCTTCACCCATCCGGAGCGGAGCGGGTCCATCTTCAAGACATCCGATGCGGAGCATCCTCTTCTGACGATGGCTAACACTGAATGAAGGTTCCTTAAAATGACGTCATCCAAGATGGCGTCCCTTCAATTCCGATTGGCTGATAGAATTCTATCAGACAATCAGAATTAAGGTTGAAAAAATCCTATTGGCTGATGCAATCAGCCAATAGGATTGAAGTTCAATCCTATTGGCTGATCCAATCAGCCAATAGGATTGAGCTGGCATTCTATTGGCTGTTCCAATCAGCCAATAGAATGCCAGCTCAATCCTATTGGCTGATTGCATCAGCCAATAGGATTTGTTCTACCTTAATTCTGATTGGCTGATAGAATTCTATCAGCCAATCGGAATTGAAGGGACGCCATCTTGGATGATGTCATTTAAAGGAACCTTCATTCAGTGTTAGCCGTCGTCAGAAGAGGATGCTCCGCGTCAGATGTCTTGAAGATGGACCCGCTCCGCTCCGGATGGATGAAGATAAAAGAGGCCGTCTGGATGAAGACTTCTGCCCATCTGGAGGACCACTTCGCCCGGCTTGGATGAAGACTTCTCCCGGCTTCGTTAAGGACTTCGGCCCAGTTGGATGAAAACTTCTCTCGGTAAGGTGATCTTCAAGGGGTTAGTGTTAAGTTTTTTTAAGGAGGTATTGGGTGGGTTTTAGAGTAGGGTTGGTTGTGTGGGTGGTGGGTTTTAATGTTGGGGGGATTTGTAATTTTTTTTACAGGTAAAAGAGCTGATTACTTTGGGGCAATGCCCCGCAAAAGGCCCTTTTAAGGGCTATTTGTAATTTATTGTAGGGTAGGGGATTTTATTTTGGGGGGGGGCTTTTTTTTTGTTAGTGGGATTAGATTAGATGTAATTAGTTTAAAAATCTTGTAATTTGTTTATTATTTTCTGTAATTTATTGTTTTTTTTTGTACTTTAGCTAATTTTATTTAATTGTATTTAATTGTATTTAATTTAGGGAATTCATTTAATTATAGTGTAGTGTTAGGTGTAATTGTAACTTAGGTTAGGTTTTATTTTACAGGTATATTTGTATTTATTTTAGCTAGGTAGTTAGTAAATAGTTAATAACTATTTAATAACTATTCTACCTAGTTAAAATAAATACAAAGTTGCCTGTAAAATAAAAATAAAGCCTAAGCTAGATACAATGTAACTATTAGTTATATTGTAGCTAGCTTAGGGTTTATTTTACAGGTAAGTACTTAGTTTTAAATAGGAATAATGTAGTTAATGATAGGAATTTTATTTAGACTTATTTAAATTATATTTAAGTAAGGGGGTGTTACGGTTAGGGTTAGACTTAGGTTTAGGGGTTAATACATTAAGTATAGTGTCGGCGACATTGGGGGCGGCAGATTAGGGGTTAATAAATGTAGGTGGTGGCGATGTTAGGGACAGCAGATTAGGGGTTAATAATATTTAACTAATGTTTGCGATGCAGGAGTGCGGCGATTTAGGGGTTAATATGTTTTCTATAGTGGCGGCGACGTTGGGGGCAGCAGATTAGGGGTTAATAAATATAATGTAGGTGTTGGCGATGTTGGGGGCAGCAGATTAGGGGGTTCATAAGTATAATGTAGGTGGCGGCGGTGTCCAGAGCAGCAGATTAGGGGTTAATAAGATTATGTAGGTGTCAGCGATGTCGGGGGCGGCAGATTAGGGGTTGATAAGTGTAAGATTAGGGGTGTTTAGACTTGGGGTTCATGTTAGGGTGTTAGGTGTAGACATAAAATGTATTTCCCCATAGGAATCAATGGGGCTGCGTTAAGGAGTTTTACGCTGCTTTTTTGCAGGTGTTAGACTTTTTATCAGCCGGCTCTCCCCGTTGATCCCTATGGGGAAATCGTGCACGAGCACGTTACACCAGCTCACCGCTAACGTAAGCAGCGCTGGTATTGGAGTGCGGTAATGAGCAAAATTTTGCTCAATGCTCACTTCTTGTCTGGTTTGTAAAAATCCGTAATACCAGCGCTGTCTGTAAGTGAGCGGTGAGGGAAAACTGCTCATTAGCACCGCACAGTCTCTAACGCAAAACTTGTAATCTAGGTGTATGTCTTTCTTATAGTATTCTAAACTATAACTGAATTTAAAACTATTTTTGAAAAAAACTAAACTTTAACAATTTTTTTTTATTTTTAGTAAAAAAATAGTATACCTTATAAATATAGACTATAATTTATATTATTAATATATATATTATTATCGTTTATATTTTACTGTGCTACGTATGTAGCAACAGTCTATTTTGATTTTTTTTTTGTTAGTAATTTAGCTTTTAAAAAAGCTTTAGAAGTTTAATTATCTTCCTTTTCTTTAGCTTTCGTAAAAGCTTATGTTAAAAAAATGTCCTATCATTTTTTTTTTTTTTTGTCACCACTAAAGCTTTGAAAAAAAGCTGTTAAAAATAAAAAACAACAGTCTAATCTTTAGCTTTTATAAAAGCACTTTGGATGGAATAACTAATAATGCTAAAAAGTTAAACAAAATATGATCTTCCGCTATTAAACTAACTAATCTCTCTCTACAACAATTCTCCTCACAGTATGTATGGAGAGAGTGGTGTGTACTCAGTGGACACACCACGCCCTTAGGGGGCGCTTCCTCAGTTCCAATATAATAGGTGATATGGTAGTGCTTGTAATGTCTCGACAGAAAAAAACAGGCCTAAATCTAGAAATATGATAATAGCAACAATAATAAAACTATAAATAAAACCCTAAAAAATCTGAAATGCTGACATAAGTAAGTAACCGCAATGCTGAAAATGATAATAGTAAAAAACTATACATATATTACTGGAATATAAACATAGATTGGAAAAAATATAAAAACCAATTCAAAACCAAATAATGATAATGTGAAAGTCTATGAGTCCAGGGTAATGACAGTTCCCAGATGTTTGAGGCTGCACTCTGTCAAAGGATGGCTATCCTGTAGTATGGAATCTAAAAAAGAATAAAAAATTCTCCTCACAGACTGCTTTTTCCTAACTGCGTCCGATAATGTTAAAACTTAGGCCTCTATTTATCAAGCTGTCGACTTTCTTGCATTCTACGGCACCAATACGCTCACCTAAGTTTGCCTAACATCGCTGCCGCGGACCTGAATACACTCTCCATAATTATCAAAAAAACTGCCAAAAAGCCGTGCACCAAGTACGGGGCGATGAGCAGCGGACTGTTGTTAACTAACAGTCATCGATCTCGCTGCTCTTCGGCTTTTTACAGCTTTCTTGGTACCTTGTCACTAAGCACCCACACTATACTATACTGTTTACCCCCTATACCGCCGCTTCCGGAGCCCCCCGCAACGAAATAAAGTTATTAATCCCTAAACCGCCGCTCCTGGAGCCCACCGCAACTCTAATAAATGTATTAACCCCTAAACCGCTGCTTCCAGAGCCCACTGACACCTACATTATACATATTAACCCCTAATCATCTGCCCCCTATACCGCCGCCACCTACATAAAGTTATTAACCCCTATCCTGCCGCTCCCGGACCCCTTTGCAACTAAATAAAGTGTTTAACCCCTAAACCGCCGCTCCTGTACCCCACCACAACTAAATAAAGTGATTAACCCCTAAATCGCCGCTCCCGGAGCCCACCGCCACCTACATTATATTTATTAAGCCCTAATCTGCCCCCCCTACACCGTCGCCACCTACATTATATTTCTTAACCCCTAATCTGCCCCCCCTACACCACCGCCACCTACATTATATTTCTTAACCCCTAATCTGCCCCCCCTACACCGCCACCACCTACATTATATTTCTTAACCCCTAATCTGCCCCCCCTACACCACCGCCACCTACATTATATTTCTTAACCCCTAAGCTGCCCCTCCTACACCACCACCATATTAAATGTATTAACCCCTAAACCTAAGTCTAACCCTAACCCTAACACCCACTAACTTAAATATAATTTAACTAAATCTAAATAAATTATTCCTATTTAAAACTAAATACTTACCTATAAGATAAACCCTAAGATAGCTACAATATAACTAATAGTTACATTTGTATCTAGCTTAGGATTTATATTTATGCTACAGGCAACTCTGTATTTATTTTAACTAGGTACAATAGTTATTAAATAGTTATTAACTATTTAATATCTACCTAGTTAAAATAAATACAAATTTACCTGTAAAATAAATCCTAACCTAAGTTACAATAACACCTAACACTACACTATAATTAAATTAATTACCTAAATTAACTACAATTAAATAAAATTAAATAAAATTATCTAAAGTACAACCCCCCCCACTAAATTACAGAAAATAATAAACAAATTACAAGTTTTTCAAACTAATTAGACCTATCTAATCCCCCTAATAAAATAAAAAAGCACCCCAAAATAATAAAAAGCCCTACCCTATACTAAATTACGAATAGCCCTTAAAAGGGCCTTTTGGGGGGCATTGACCCAAAGTAATCAGCTCTTTTACCTGTAAAAAAAAGTACAATACCCCCCCAACATTAAAACCCACCACCCACACACCCAAGCCTACTCTAAAAACCCACCCAATCCCCCCTTAAAAAAAACCCTTGAAGATCACCCTACCTTGAGACGTCTTCACCCAACCGGGCCGAAGTCCTCCACGAAGCTGGCAGAAGTGGTCCTTCAGATGGGCAGAAGTCTTCATCCAGACAGCATCTTCTATCTTTATCCATCCGGCGCGGAGAGGGTCCATCTTAAAGACATACGACGCAGAGCATCCTCTTCCAACGACATACGACGAATGAATGAAGGTACCTTTAAGTGACATCATCCAAGATGGCATCCCTTGAATTCCGATTGGCTGATAGAATTCTATCAGCGAATCGGAATTAAGGTAGGAAAAATCCTATTGGCTGATGCAATTATTATTAGGGGGATTAGATTAGGTGTAATTAGTTTAAAAAAATATTTTATTATTTTCTGTAATTTAGTGGGGGGTTTTTGTACTTTAGATAATTTTATTTAATTTTATTTAATTGTAGTTAATTGTAGTTAATGTAGGTAATTAATTTAATGATAGTGTAGTGTTAGGTTTAATTGTAACTTAGGTTAGGTTTTATTTTACAGGTACTTTTGTATTTATTTTAGCTAGGTAGTTATTAAATAGTTAATAACTATTTAATAACTATTGTAGCTAGTTAAAATAAATACAAAGTTACCTGTAAAATAAAAATAAACCCTAAGATAGCTACAATGTATTTATTAGTTATATTGCAGCTAGCTTAGGGTTTATTTTATAGGTAAGTATTTAGTTTTAAATAGGAATAATTTATTTAGATTTAGTTAAATTATATTTAAGTTAGTGGGTGTTAGGGTTAGGGTTAGACTTAGGTTTAGGGGTTAATACATTTAATATAGTGGCGGCGGTGTAGGGGGGGCAGATTAGGGGTTAAGAAATATAATATAGGTGGTGGCAGTGTAGGGGGGGCAGATTAGGGGTTAAGAAATATAATGTAGGTGGCAGCGGTGTAGGGGGGGCAGATTAGGGGTTAATAAGTATAATGTAGGTGGCGGTGGGCTGTGGGAGCGGCGGTTTAGGGGTTAAATACTTTATTTAGTTGCGGCGAGCTTCGGGAGCGGCGGTTTAGGGGTTAATAAGTATAATGAAGGTGGCGGTGGTGTAGGGGACTGCAGATTAGGGGTGTTTAGACTCGGGGTACATGTTAGGGTAAATGGAAAAGGAAATGAAGAGAGATCCGGTACTCCTTGTTTAAAGTTACGAAAAGTCAGCTTTATTATTATTATTAGTTCTAAAAGAAGGTACAACAAATCACTGGTTACAGCACACAGAGCTGCAGCACGGGATGGTGGCCGTAGGCGAGGGAAGCCAAAACGCATCAGCATTAGTGACCACCATCCCGTGCTGCAGCTCTGTGTGTTGTAACCAGTGATTTGTTGTACCTGCTTTTAGAACTAATAATAATAATAAAGTTGACTTTTCGTAACTTTAAACAAGGAGTACTGGATCTCTCTTCATTTCCTTTTCCATTTACATTGAGCCAACGAGAAGGATCCGGTAACCTCACACATGGTATGAGCCCCTTCACCCACCCAATAGGGAACGGAGGTGTGACAAAGAATCAACGTCACACGCCTAGCCGTACATGGCCACACGCACTCACACGGAATCCAAGGCTACGGGCAGCTTCAGGAGGGGAGCGGACGGCAAGGCCGAGGCACTGCAGAGGGCAGTTTGATTATGCTCCCCTTGGACCGAGCGCCATGGACACTGTGAAATTATGTGAGTTTAAACGTGTGCTCTTTCTATTGCTTATTATTGCTGAATTGTATTCATCTTTTAAGCCTATTGAGGTGGGTTGGAAGAGAGACGCTTTAATCTTTATACACACGAAAGGAGAAACTTCTTTGCTTTTACATATTAGGGTGTTAGGTGTACACGTTCCCATAGGAATCAATATGATATCGGGCAGCAGTGAAAATAAGCTTTTGCTGCTTTCCGACTCCCTTTGATTCCTATGGCATCCGCGGCCTCCAGGGTGGCAGATTGAAAACCAGGTACGCTGGGCCGGAAAAGTGCCGAGCGTACCTGCTAGTTATTTGATAACTAGCAAAAGTAGTCAGATTGTGCCGAACTTGCGTTCGGAACATCTGTACTGACATAAGCATTGATCAGTGTTGGACTGAGTCCAGCGGATCGTATGTTACGTCACTAAATTCTACTTTTGCCGGTCTGTAGGGTTTGATAACTAAGGCGAATCAGGCTCGCCACAAATACGCTGCGGAATTCCAGCGTATTTGCGGTTGACAGCTTGATAAATAGAGTCCTTAATATTTAAACTGACTAAATGGCGTGAGAAAGGGACATGATTAGTCGTGAGCTACACACACGATTGCCGCGAGCGAGAGGCATGGCTTTCCACAAACGTGCAGTGTTTGATTGACACTGACGTATATGTAAATTCCTATGCCCGCAAAATATTTTCGGAAGTTGCGATTGGCAATTTCCGTAACTTCACCCACACATAATTTATACTGTAACAATGTATAGTTACTGTATCAATAATGTAGACACTGACAGTGAAAAAATAATCATTAATAAAAATCATTTACAAACTTATACATAAATTTGGGTAGGAAAAAGATGCTGGTAATGAGGTGTTTAATCTATCCCCAAAAGATAAATAAATCTCTGTTAGCAATTGGGGATACCCACATAGGAAAGGCTAGCTGATGTGGCGAGTGTGTGCCTGAAAGAGAATGTTTATGTCTTGCACCAAAAGAATGTCTCTGTACAGTCCTTTGTGCAACCCCTTGTGATTATAGTGAGTATATGTTCCCAAGGTTATGGAGTGAAGTCAATATAAAGCAAAGCCCATTGATACAAAATTCCTTTAGGCTATCTCGGCAAACTGCTTGAATGCGGTAGAAAGTTTATCACTCTGTCTTGACAGTCATACAGCCTTACATGGCTTACTTACTCAGTTCATCCGGGCAAATGGAGATAGATGACTCCGGTGGTCCTGGGCGTCCTCACTCGCCTTACATGGAAGGCACTCTGGTATCACCTACACACCGCTCATTCCATATCATTCCATTCCCTCTGGTTTCGGGTTAGTCACGTGGGTTAAGAGCACATACGTCACCGGCCTCCTGACTGTACGTGTAACAGGCTGGAAACATACTCCCACACCTCTAATTGGATGCTAGTACCTAGTGGATTTTTCCGTGGTGATTCTTAGGTGAAATCCGGCAAATAGAATGCAGAAAAGAGTCCAAGAATCAAAAAGTAAATAAAAAGTTCAATGCTTTAATCCAAAAATTATGTAAAAAAAGCACAAACGATCAACATGGTAGAAAGAGGGTTATAAGCGCCTAAACATTAAGCTTACGCGTTTTGGTCATAGCCTTAGTCATAGTTCATTCTGAACATACACAGCTGAGAGTTTAAAAAACACTTACTTTACTGTGATTGCTCTAAAATCTAATTGGAATTTTAACCCTGTACAGTACTTTGCAATTAAATATTACATAGTATTGTCTATACAACTACTTCAAAGGACACTGTTCTAGGTATGCCATGATAAGGGACAGATCAAATGATAACACAATCATAAACAGCATATATCTCGCCACGGAGCAATATGGTCTGTAAAACTCCTTAATACAAAATGCCAGTGTATACAACTGGCAAAAGGTTACTTAGAGTCAATAATCAGTGTGAATCATAGTGGAACATAGTGTGTATATGTATATAAGTATAAGATGTCTAAAAAATAGACTCCTCTATGATCGTGTTATCATTTGATCTGTCCCTTATCATGTCATACCTAGAACAGTGTCCTCTGAAGTAGTTGTATAGACAATAGTATGTAATACTTAAATTGAAAGTACTCTACAGGGTTAAAATGCCAGTTAGGTTTTAGACCAATCACAGTAAATTAAGTGTTTTTTAAACTCTCAGCTGTGTATGTTCAGAATGAGCTATGACTAAGGCTACGGCCAAAATGCGTAAGCTTAATGTTTAGGCGCTTATAACCCTCTTTCTACCATGTTGATCATTGGTGCTTTTCTATGTAATCTTTGGATTAAAGCATTGAACTTTTTATTTACTTTTTGCTTCTTGGACTCTTTTCAGCATTCAAACTTATACCTACACTTCCTTTCGATACATACAGCTAAATGTTAAATTATTTAGTGTCAGAATTTACATTATATATATATTACACATGCTTATTATTGTAGTGTCAGTATGTACATTATATATATATATTACAAATGCTTATTATTGTAGTGTCAGTATGTACATTATATATATATATTACACATGCTTATTATTGTAGTGTCAGTATGTACATTATATATATATTACAAATGCTTATTATTGTAGTGTCAGTATGTACATTATATATATATTACAAATGCTTATTATTAAAGTGTCAGTATGTACATTATATATATATTACAAATGCTTATTATTGTAGTGTCAGTATGTACATTATATATATATTACAAATGCTTATTATTGTAGTGTCAGTATGTACATTATATATATATTACAAATGCTTATTATTGTAGTGTCAGTATGTACATTATATATATATTACAAATGCTTATTATTAAAGTGTCAGTATGTACATTATATATATATTACAAATGCTTATTATTGTAGTGTCAGTATGTACATTATATATATATTACAAATGCTTATTATTGTAGTGTCAGTATGTACATTATATATATATTACAAATGCTTATTATTAAAGTGTCAGTATGTACATTATATATATATATTACAAATGCTAAATTATTGTAGTGTCAGTATGTACATTATATATATATTACAAATGCTTATTATTGTAGTGTCAGTATGTACATTATATATATATTACAAATGCTTATTATTGTAGTGTCAGTATGTACATTATATATATATTACAAATACTTATTATTGTAGTGTCAGTATGTACATTATATATATATTACACATGCTTATTATTGTAGTGTCAGTATGTACATTATATATATATATTACAAATGCTTATTATTGTAGTGTCAGTATGTACATTATATATATATTACAAATGCTTATTATTGTAGTGTCAGTATGTACATTATATATATATTACAAATGCTTATTATTGTAGTGTCAGTATGTACATTATATATATATATATATATATATATATTACACATGCTTATTATTGTAGTGTCAGTATGTACATTATATATATATATTACAAATGCTTATTATTGTAGTGTCAGTATGTACATTATATATATATATTACAAATGCTTATTATTGTAGTGTCAGTATGTACATTATATATATATTACAAATGCTTATTATTGTAGTGTCAGTATGTACATTATATATATATATTACAAATGCTTATTATTGTAGTGTCAGTATGTACATTATATATATATATTACACATGCTTATTATTGTAGTGTCAGTATGTACATTATATATATATATTACAAATGCTTATTATTGTAGTGTCAGTATGTACATTATATATATATATTACACATGCTTATTATTGTAGTGTCAGTATGTACATTATATATATATTACAAATGCTTATTATTGTAGTGTCAGTATGTACATTATATATATATATTACACATGCTTATTATTGTAGTGTCAGTATGTACATTATATATATATTACAAATGCTTATTATTGTAGTGTCAGTATGTACATTATATATATATTACAAATGCTTATTATTAAAGTGTCAGTATGTACATTATATATATATTACAAATGCTTATTATTGTAGTGTCAGTATGTACATTATATATATATTACAAATGCTTATTATTGTAGTGTCAGTATGTACATTATATATATATTACAAATGCTTATTATTGTAGTGTCAGTATGTACATTATATATATATTACAAATGCTTATTATTAAAGTGTCAGTATGTACATTATATATATATTACAAATGCTTATTATTGTAGTGTCAGTATGTACATTATATATATATTACAAATGCTTATTATTGTAGTGTCAGTATGTACATTATATATATATTACAAATGCTTATTATTAAAGTGTCAGTATGTACATTATATATATATATTACAAATGCTAAATTATTGTAGTGTCAGTATGTACATTATATATATATTACACATGCTTATTATTGTAGTGTCAGTATGTACATTATATATATATATTACAAATGCTTATTATTGTAGTGTCAGTATGTACATTATATATATATTACAAATGCTTATTATTGTAGTGTCAGTATGTACATTATATATATATTACAAATACTTATTATTGTAGTGTCAGTATGTACATTATATATATATTACACATGCTTATTATTGTAGTGTCAGTATGTACATTATATATATATATTACAAATGCTTATTATTGTAGTGTCAGTATGTACATTATATATATATTACAAATGCTTATTATTGTAGTGTCAGTATGTACATTATATATATATTACAAATGCTTATTATTGTAGTGTCAGTATGTACATTATATATATATATATATATATTACAAATGCTTATTATTGTAGTGTCAGTATGTACATTATATATATATTACAAATGCTTATTATTAAAGTGTCAGTATGTACATTATATATATATTACAAATGCTTATTATTGTAGTGTCAGTATGTACATTATATATATATATTACAAATGCTTATTATTGTAGTGTCAGTATGTACATTATATATATATATATATATATATATATATATATATATATATATATATATATATTACAAATGCTTATTATTGTAGTGTCAGTATGTACATTATATATATATATATATATATATATATATATATATATATATATATATATATTACAAATGCTTATTATTGTAGTGTCAGTATGTACATTATATATATATATTACAAATGCTTATTATTGTAGTGTCAGTATGTACATTATATATATATTACAAATGCTTATTATTGTAGTGTCAGTATGTACATTATATATATATTACAAATGCTTATTATTAAAGTGTCAGTATGTACATTATATATATATTACAAATGCTTATTATTGTAGTGTCAGTATGTACATTATATATATATTACAAATGCTTATTATTGTAGTGTCAGTATGTACATTATATATATATTACAAATGCTTATTATTGTAGTGTCAGTATGTACATTATATATATATATTACAAATGCTTATTATTAAAGTGTCAGTATGTACATTATATATATATATTACAAATGCTTATTATTAAAGTGTCAGTATGTACATTATATATATATATTACAAATGCTAAATTATTGTAGTGTCAGTATGTACATTATATATATATTACAAATGCTTATTATTGTAGTGTCAGTATGTACATTATATATATATTACAAATGCTTATTATTGTAGTGTCAGTATGTACATTATATATATATTACAAATACTTATTATTGTAGTGTCAGTATGTACATTATATATATATTACACATGCTTATTATTGTAGTGTCAGTATGTACATTATATATATATTACAAATGCTTATTATTGTAGTGTCAGTATGTACATTATATATATATTACAAATGCTTATTATTGTAGTGTCAGTATGTACATTATATATATATTACAAATGCTTATTATTGTAGTGTCAGTATGTACATTATATATATATATATATATATATATATATATATATATATATATATATATATATATATATATATATATATATATATATATATACAAGAGAAATGTCGAAAGATATTCAGCGCTACAAATACTAAGAATATGTAAATATATATAAAGTTCTATCAAATGAAATGAAATGTCTCTCGGTTGAAGTAGACAAATGTCCTTTGTCTCACAAAAAAAGTTCAGGTGATGAATAAGAACAGGTAAGGTGAATATTATACGTTCAAGATGTATTTTGTCAACAAAACTTAACGATAACTGTAACACTGGTACTAGGAGACCAGTAGTGGGCCCTTACCAGAGGGTACCTCAATCATATGAGGTAATGTCGGAGTGTCTGGTTGGTATCTCTCCGGTGTGTCTTGGCAGTCTTTCCTGTGTTGGGAGATGTTCTTATCTTTTATTTCTTTTATTTCATGCCAGGCTTGTGTATGGTGCTTTCAACCTTGGAGCACTGCTGATGCTGATTGGCTGCTGTTCATTTCTTCATTTATTTTTTATTTTTACCTGCAGCTGGGAGCAGCTGAGTATAACTTTTTACACATAACTTACTCTGCTGAGCTGAGGAGATTGTGAGGTGGAAAAAAGGAAAATTCCAGTAATCAGTTAAGTGAACTGAATTCAGATTCTACCTTAAGAAAATCAGATAATCACAGGGTCATAGAGCATCACCTGAAGCCAAGATCCAGATCGCACTACCATACTGCGGAGAGATACCAAGTCAACAATACCGGAGACCAGGAGACTCCAAGGTTGAAAGCACCATACACAAGCCTGGCATGAAATAAAAGAAATAAAAGATAAGAACATCTCCCAACACAGGAAAGACTGCCAAGACACACCGGAGAGATACCAACCAGACACTCAGACATTACCTCATATGATTGAGGTACCCTCTGGTAAGGGCACACTACTGGTCTCCTAGTACCAGTGTTACAGTTATCGTTAAGTTTTGTTGACAAAATACATCTTGAACGTATAATATTCACCTTACCTGTTCTTATTCATCACCTGAACTTTTTTTGTGAGACAAAGGACATTTGTCTACTTCAACCGAGAGACATTTCATTTCATTTGATAGAACTTTATATATATTTACATATTCTTAGTATTTGTAGCGCTGAATATCTTTCGACATTTCTCTTGTATATAATTTTTCATCAGTGTCAGGGGTACACTGAATCGTATACATTCATGCAGCTCAATACCCACACCATATAAGTTTATTAAGAGTTTATTAAGATTTCACAGGGAACACACACATCCCAGACCTAAATATATCTCTTAAACTGGTGTTGTAATTTATAAACATTTTACTCAATATTTCACTACCTTTACCTATACATTGACCTATCTGTTTGTGGAACAACTGAGCGCTGGTACCTTTTCTTGAATACTTTCATATATATATATATTTATATATATATTACAAATGCTTATTATTGTAGTGTCAGTATGTACATTTTATATATATATATATATATATATATATATATATATATATATATATATTACACATGCTTATTATTGTAGTGTCAGTATGTACATTATATATATATTACAAATGCTTATTATTAAAATGTCAGTATGTACATTATATATATATATATATATATATATATATATATATATATATTACAAATGCTTATTATTGTAGTGTCAGTATGTACATTATATATATATTACAAATGCTTATTATTGTAGTGTCAGTATGTACATTATATATATATATATATTACAAATGCTTATTATTGTAGTGTCAGTATGTACATTATATATATATATTACACATGCTTATTATTGTAGTGTCAGTATGTACATTATATATATATTACAAATGCTTATTATTGTAGTGTCAGTATTTACATTATATATATATAACAAATGCTTATTATTGTAGTGTCAGTATGTACATTATATATATATATATATTACAAATGCTTATTATTGTAGTGTCAGTATGTACATTATATATATATTACACATGCTTATTATTGTAGTGTCAGTATGTACATTATATATATATTACACATGCTTATTATTGTAGTGTCAGTATGTACATTATATATATATTACACATGCTTATTATTGTAGTGTCAGTATGTACATTATATATATGTATTACAAATGCTTATTATTGTAGTGTCAGTATGTACATTATATATATATATTACAAATGCTTATTATTGTAGTGTCAGTATGTACATTATATATATATATTACAAATGCTTATTATTGTAGTGTCAGTATGTACATTATATATATATTACAAATGCTTATTATTGTAGTGTCAGTATGTACATTATATATATATTAAAAATGCTTATTATTGTAGTGTCAGTATGTACATTATATATATATATATATATTACAAATGCTTATTATTGTAGTGTCAGTATGTACATTATATATATATTACACATGCTTATTATTGTAGTGTCAGTATGTACATTATATATATATATATATATATATATATATATATATATATATATATATATATATATATTACAAATGCTTATTATTGTAGTGTCAGTATGTACATTATATATATATATTACAAATGCTTATTATTGTAGTGTCAGTATGTACATTATATATATATTACACATGCTTATTATTGTAGTGTCAGTATGTACATTATATATATATATTACAAATGCTTATTATTGTAGTGTCAGTATGTACATTATATATATATTACACATGCTTATTATTGTAGTGTCAGTATGTACATTATATATATATATTACAAATGCTTATTATTGTAGTGTCAGTATGTACATTATATATATATATATTACAAATGCTTATTATTGTAGTGTCAGTATGTACATTATATATATATTACACATGCTTATTATTGTAGTGTCAGTATGTACATTATATATATATTACACATGCTTATTATTGTAGTGTCAGTATGTACATTATATATATATATATATATATATATATATATATATATTACAAATGCTTATTATTGTAGTGTCAGTATGTACATTATATATATATATTACAAATGCTTATTATTGTAGTGTCAGTATGTACATTATATATATATTACACATGCTTATTATTGTAGTGTCAGTATGTACATTATATATATATATATATATTACAAATGCTTATTATTGTAGTGTCAGTATGTACATTATATATATATTAAAAATGCTTATTATTGTAGTGTCAGTATGTACATTATATATATATATATATATATTACAAATGCTTATTATTGTAGTGTCAGTATGTACATTATATATATATATATATTACAAATGCTTATTATTGTAGTGTCAGTATGTACATTATATATATATTACATATGCTTATTATTGTAGTGTCAGTATGTACATTATATATATATTACACATGCTTATTATTGTAGTGTCAGTATGTACATTATATATATATATATATATATATATATATATATATATATTACAAATGCTTATTATTGTAGTGTCAGTATGTACATTATATATATATATTACAAATGCTTATTATTGTAGTGTCAGTATGTACATTATATATATATTACACATGCTTATTGTTGTAGTGTCAGTATGTACATTATATATATATTACACATGCTTATTATTGTAGTGTCAGTATGTACATTATATATATATATATATTACAAATGCTTATTATTGTAGTGTCAGTATGTACATTATATATATATATATTACAAATGCTTATTATTGTAGTGTCAGTATGTTCATTATATATATATATTACAAATGCTTATTATTGTAGTGTCAGTATGTACATTATATATATATTACACATGCTTATTATTGTAGTGTCACTATGTACATTATATATATATTACAAATGCTTATTATTGTAGTGTCAGTATGTACATTATATATATATATATATTACAAATGCTTATTATTGTAGTGTCAGTATGTACAATATATATATATATATATATATATATATATATATATATATATATATATATATATATTACAAATGCTTATTATTGTAGTGTCAGTATGTACATTATATATATATATTACAAATGCTTATTATTGTAGTGTCAGTATGTACATTATATATATATTACAAATGCTTATTATTGTAGTGTCAGTATGTACATTATATATATATTACAAATGCTTATTATTGTAGTGTCAGTATGTACATTATATATATATTACAAATGCTTATTATTGTAGTGTCAGTATGTACATTATATATATATTACAAATGCTTATTATTGTAGTGTCAGTATGTACATTATATATATATTACACATGCTTATTATTGTAGTGTCAGTATGTACATTATATATATATTACAAATGCTTATTATTGTAGTGTCAGTATGTACATTATATATATATATATATATATATTACAAATGCTTATTATTGTAGTGTCAGTATGTACATTATATATATATTACAAATGCTTATTATTTTAGTGTCAGTATGTACATTATATATAATTTACACATGCTTATTATTGTAGTGTCAGTATGTACATTATATATATATTACACATGCTTATTATTGTAGTGTCAGTATGTACATTATATATATATTACACATGCTTATTATTGTAGTGTCAGTATGTACATTATATATATATTACAAATGCTTATTATTGTAGTGTCAGTATGTACATTATATATATATATATATTGCAAATGCTTATTATTGTAGTGTCAGTATGTACATTATATATATATATATATATATATATTACAAATGCTTATTATTGTAGTGTCAGTATGTACATTATATATATATATATTACAAATGCTTATTATTGTAGTGTCAGTATGTACATTATATATATATATTACAAATGCTTATTATTGTAGTGTCAGTATGTACATTATATATATATTACAAATGCTTATTATTGTAGTGTCAGTATGTACATTATATATATATTACAAATGCTTATTATTATAGTGTCAGTATGTACATTATATATATATTACAAATGCTTATTATTGTAGTGTCAGTATGTACATTATATATATATATTACAAATGCTTATTATTGTAGTGTCAGTATGTACATTATATAAATATATTACAAATGCTTATTATTGTAGTGTCAGTATGTACATTATATATATATATATATATATATATATATATATATATATATATATATATATATATATTACAAATGCTTATTATTGTAGTGTCAGTATGTACATTATATATATATAACAAATGCTTATTATTGTAGTGTCAGTATGTACATTATATATATATTACAAATGCTTATTATTGTAGTGTCAGTATATACATTATATATATATATATATATATATATATTACAAATGCTTATTATTGTAGTGTCAGTATGTACATTATATATATATTACAAATGCTTATTATTGTAGTGTCAGTATGTACATTATATATATATTACACATGCTTATTGTTGTAGTGTCAGTATGTACATTATATATATATTACAAATGCTTATTATTGTAGTGTCAGTATGTACATTATATATATATATATTACAAATGCTTATTATTGTAGTGTCAGTATGTACATTATATATATATTACACATGCTTATTATTGTAGTGTCAGTATGTACATTATATATATATTACAAATGCTTATTATTGTAGTGTCAGTATGTACATTATATATATTACAAATGCTTATTATTGTAGTGTCAGTATGTACATTATATATATATATATTACAAATGCTTATTATTGTAGTGTCAGTATGTACAATATATATATATATATATATTACAAATGCTTATTATTGTAGTGTCAGTATGTACATTATATATATATAACAAATTCTTATTATTGTAATGTCAGTATGTACATTATATATATATTACAAATGCTTATTATTGTAGTATCAGTATGTACATTATATATATATATATTACAAATGCTTATTATTGTAGTGTCAGTATGTACATTATATATATATGTTACAAATGCTTATTATTGTAGTGTCAGTATGTACATTATATATATATATATTACAAATGCTTATTATTGTAGTGTCAGTATGTACATTATATATATATTACAAATGCTTATTATTGTAGTATCAGTATGTACATTATATATATATTACAAATGCTTATTATTGTAGTGTCAGTATGTACATTATATATATATATTACAAATGCTTATTATTGTAGTGTCAGTATGTACATTATATATATATTACAAATGCTTTTTATTGTAGTGTCAGTATTATTATTATTATTATTATACTTTATTTATTAAGCGCCAACATATTCCGCAGTGCTGTCCATGGATACAATTCATTTAAATAAAACAATACAAGACTTGTAAGATACAGGACAAAATTTACAAACACATACAGGAGGGATTGAGGGCCCTATTCCTGTGGGAATTTACAATCTAGAAGGGTAGGAGGTTGGGAAACAGGAGGTGAGGACTGCAAGATTGAGAAGGATGTTAATACAGAGTTAGATGAGGGAAATATTAGGTAAGTGAAATTAATTTATTATTGAGTTGGGTGGTAGGCTTCTCTGAACAGAAAAGTCTTCAGGGAGCATTTAAAGGAAGAAAGATTAGGGCAAAGCCTGACAGCATGAGGGAGAGTGTTCCAGAGGGTAGGTGCTGCACGACAGAAGTCCTGCAGTCTAGCATGAGAGGAGATGATAGTCGCAGATGCAAGGAGCAGGTCATTGTTGGATTTTAGTGGACGGGTTGGAGTATACTTGTGTATTAGAGAGGATAGGTAGAGGGGAGCGGCATTGGTGAGAGTTTTGTATGTAAGGGTGAGAATTTTGAATTTAATTCTGCTGTGAATGGGGAGCCAATGAAGGGACTAACAGAGAGGTGCAGCAGATACAGTTCGACGGGAAAGGTGGATCAGCCTGGCAGAGGCATTTAGGATGGATTGAAGGGGGGAGAGGCTGGAAAGAGGAAGGCCAGCGAGTAGGTTGTTGCAGTAGTCAAGTCGTGAGATTACAAGGGAGTGGATTATTTGCTTTGTTGTGTCAGCGCTCAGAAAAGGGCGAATTTTAGAAATATTGCGTAGATGATTGCGGCAGGATGTAGAAAGCAATTGGATATGGGGGATGAAGGATAAGTTTGAGTCAAGTGTGACTCCGAGGCAGCGGACTTGGGGAGATGGGGAAATGGTGATGCCGTCAACAGGGATAGAGAAGTCAGAAGTCGGCGTAGAGCTTGAGGGGGGGATAAGAAGGAGCTCAGTCTTGGACATGTTAATCTTTAGGTGGTGAGAGGCCATCCAGGAAGAAATACCAGATAAGCAGTTGCTGACATGAGAGAGGACAGAGGGAGGGAGAGCATAGGTGGAAAGGTAGATCTGGGTGTCATCAGCATAGAGGTGATATTTGAAACCATAACCATTGATAAGTTTACCTAGCGAAGAAGTATAGATGGAGAAGAGTAGAGGACCCAGAACAGATCCTTGAGGTACTCCAACAGACGGAGGCATAGGAGAGGAGGAGTCGCCGGCAAGTGACACAGAAAAAGACCTGTGAGAAAGATAGGAGTGAATCCAGGAAAGAGTGTCACAGAGGCCAAAAGAGCTAAGGGTCTGTAGGAGGAGGGGGTGGTCAACTGTGTCGAAGGCAGCTGAGAGGTCAAGTAAGATGAGTAGAGAGTAGTGGCCAATATTTTTAGCAGAGAGAAGATCGTTTGTGACCTTGGTAAGGGCAGTCTCAATTGAGTGTTTTGGGCGGAATCCGGATTGCAGTGGGTCAAGCAAGGAGTTGGCGGACAGGAAGTGGGTTAGGCGATTGTAAACTAATTTTTCAAGGAGTTTTGATGTTAGTGGAAGCAGTGATATGGGGCGGTAGCTTTCAGGAGAATTAGGGTTGAGGGAGGGTTTTTTGAGTATGGGAGTGACTTTTGCGTGTTTGAAAGAAGATGGGAATGAGCCGGTAGAGAGAGATAGGTTGAAGATGTGGGTAAGAGCAGAAGTGAGGGTGGAAGATAGGGAGGGAATTAGATGGGAAGGGATAGGGTCGAGTGGGCAGGTAGTGAGGCGTGAGGAAGATAGTAAGGAAGAAACTTCATTCTCAGTGGTTGGATGGAAGTTACATAGGGTGGCAGAGGGAGTAATTGGGCCTGTTGTTGGAGTATTGCAGGTTGGTGTTGGGATGTTGTTTCGGATAGTATGTGTTTTGTTTAAAAAGTAGTCAGCCAGGTCTTGAGCACTAAAGACAGGCGGGGGGTGGTGGAGCAGGTGGGTAGAGGAGACAGTTAAAGGTGGAGAAGAGTCGTTTAGGGTTTGAGGAAAGAGTAGATATGAGAGAAGAGAAGTAAGTTTGTTTGGCTAAGTGAAGGGCGGAAGTGTATGAACGAAGAATAAACTTATAGTGTATGAAATCAGGTTCAGAGTGAGTTTTCCTCCAGACACGCTCAGCAGTACGGGAGCATTTTTGCAAATAGCGTGTTTGCTGAGCATGCCAGGACTGTAACTGACGGCGTGGTGTTTTGCACATTATATATATATATTACAAATGCTTATTATCGTAGTGTCAGTATGTACATTATATATATATATATATATATTACAAATGCTTATTATTGTAGTGTCAGTATGTACATTATATATATATATATTACAAATGCTTATTATTGTAGTGTCAGTATGTACATTATATATATATATTACAAATGCTTATTATTGTAGTGTCAGTATGTACATTATATATATATTACACATGCTTATTATTGTAGTGTCAGTATGTACATTATATATATATTACACATGCTTATTATTGTAGTGTCAGTATGTACATTATATATATATTACACATGCTTATTATTGTAGTGTCAGTATGTACATTATATATATATTACAAATGCTTATTATTGTAGTGTCAGTATGTACATTATATATATATTACAAATGCTTATTATTGTAGTGTCAGTATGTACATTATATATATATTACACATGCTTATTATTGTAGTGTCAGTATGTACATTATATATATATTACACATGCTTATTATTGTAGTGTCAGTATGTACATTATATATATATTACAAATGCTTATTATTGTAGTGTCAGTATGTACATTATATATATATTACAAATGCTTATTATTGTAGTGTCAGTATGTACATTATATATATATATTACAAATGCTTATTATTGTAGTGTCAGTATGTACATTATATATATATTACACATGCTTATTATTGTAGTGTCAGTATGTACATTATATATATATATTACAAATGCTTATTATTGTAGTGTCAGTATGTACATTATATATATATTACAAATGCTTATTATTGTAGTATCAGTATGTACATTATATATATATTACAAATGCTTATTATTGTAGTGTCAGTATGTACATTATATATATATATTACAAATGCTTATTATTGTAGTGTCAGTATGTACATTATATATATATTACAAATGCTTTTTATTGTAGTGTCAGTATTATTATTATTATTATTATACTTTATTTATTAAGCGCCAACATATTCCGCAGTGCTGTCCATGGATACAATTCATTTAAATAAAACAATACAAGACTTGTAAGATACAGGACAAAATTTACAAACACATACAGGAGGGATTGAGGGCCCTATTCCTGTGGGAATTTACAATCTAGAAGGGTAGGAGGTTGGGAAACAGGAGGTGAGGACTGCAAGATTGAGAAGGATGTTAATACAGAGTTAGATGAGGGAAATATTAGGTAAGTGAAATTAATTTATTATTGAGTTGGGTGGTAGGCTTCTCTGAACAGAAAAGTCTTCAGGGAGCATTTAAAGGAAGAAAGATTAGGGCAAAGCCTGACAGCATGAGGGAGAGTGTTCCAGAGGGTAGGTGCTGCACGACAGAAGTCCTGCAGTCTAGCATGAGAGGAGATGATAGTCGCAGATGCAAGGAGCAGGTCATTGTTGGATCTTAGTGGACGGGTTGGAGTATACTTGTGTATTAGAGAGGATAGGTAGAGGGGAGCGGCATTGGTGAGAGTTTTGTATGTAAGGGTGAGAATTTTGAATTTAATTCTGCTGTGAATGGGGAGCCAATGAAGGGACTAACAGAGAGGTGCAGCAGATACAGTTCGACGGGAAAGGTGGATCAGCCTGGCAGAGGCATTTAGGATGGATTGAAGGGGGGAGAGGCTGGAAAGAGGAAGGCCAGCGAGTAGGTTGTTGCAGTAGTCAAGTCGTGAGATTACAAGGGAGTGGATTATTTGCTTTGTTGTGTCAGCGCTCAGAAAAGGGCGAATTTTAGAAATATTGCGTAGATGATTGCGGCAGGATGTAGAAAGCAATTGGATATGGGGGATGAAGGATAAGTTTGAGTCAAGTGTGACTCCGAGGCAGCGGACTTGGGGAGATGGGGAAATGGTGATGCCGTCAACAGGGATAGAGAAGTCAGAAGTCGGCGTAGAGCTTGAGGGGGGGATAAGAAGGAGCTCAGTCTTGGACATGTTAATCTTTAGGTGGTGAGAGGCCATCCAGGAAGAAATACCAGATAAGCAGTTGCTGACATGAGAGAGGACAGAGGGAGGGAGAGCATAGGTGGAAAGGTAGATCTGGGTGTCATCAGCATAGAGGTGATATTTGAAACCATAACCATTGATAAGTTTACCTAGCGAAGAAGTATAGATGGAGAAGAGTAGAGGACCCAGAACAGATCCTTGAGGTACTCCAACAGACGGAGGCATAGGAGAGGAGGAGTCGCCGGCAAGTGACACAGAAAAAGACCTGTGAGAAAGATAGGAGTGAATCCAGGAAAGAGTGTCACAGAGGCCAAAAGAGCTAAGGGTCTGTAGGAGGAGGGGGTGGTCAACTGTGTCGAAGGCAGCTGAGAGGTCAAGTAAGATGAGTAGAGAGTAGTGGCCAATATTTTTAGCAGAGAGAAGATCGTTTGTGACCTTGGTAAGGGCAGTCTCAATTGAGTGTTTTGGGCGGAATCCGGATTGCAGTGGGTCAAGCAAGGAGTTGGCGGACAGGAAGTGGGTTAGGCGATTGTAAACTAATTTTTCAAGGAGTTTTGATGTTAGTGGAAGCAGTGATATGGGGCGGTAGCTTTCAGGAGAATTAGGGTTGAGGGAGGGTTTTTTGAGTATGGGAGTGACTTTTGCGTGTTTGAAAGAAGATGGGAATGAGCCGGTAGAGAGAGATAGGTTGAAGATGTGGGTAAGAGCAGAAGTGAGGGTGGAAGATAGGGAGGGAATTAGATGGGAAGGGATAGGGTCGAGTGGGCAGGTAGTGAGGCGTGAGGAAGATAGTAAGGAAGAAACTTCATTCTCAGTGGTTGGATGGAAGTTACAGAGGGTGGCAGAGGGAGTAATTGGGCCTGTTGTTGGAGTATTGCAGGTTGGTGTTGGGATGTTGTTTCGGATAGTATGTGTTTTGTTTAAAAAGTAGTCAGCCAGGTCTTGAGCACTAAAGACAGGCGGGGGTGGTGGAGCAGGTGGGTAGAGGAGACAGTTAAAGGTGGAGAAGAGTCGTTTAGGGTTTGAGGAAAGAGTAGATATGAGAGAAGAGAAGTAAGTTTGTTTGGCTAAGTGAAGGGCGGAAGTGTATGAACGAAGAATAAACTTATAGTGTATGAAATCAGGTTCAGAGTGAGTTTTCCTCCAGACACGCTCAGCAGTACGGGAGCATTTTTGCAAATAGCGTGTTTGCTGAGCATGCCAGGACTGTAACTGACGGCGTGGTGTTTTGCACATTATATATATATATTACAAATGCTTATTATCGTAGTGTCAGTATGTACATTATATATATATATATATATTACAAATGCTTATTATTGTAGTGTCAGTATGTACATTATATATATATATATATTTATATATATATATATTACAAATGCTTATTATTGTAGTGTCAGTATGTACATTATATATATATATTACAAATGCTTATTATTGTAGTGTCAGTATGTACATTATATATATATTACACATGCTTATTATTGTAGTGTCAGTATGTACATTATATATATATTACACATGCTTATTATTGTAGTGTCAGTATGTACATTATATATATATTACACATGCTTATTATTGTAGTGTCAGTATGTACATTATATATATATTACAAATGCTTATTATTGTAGTGTCAGTATGTACATTATATATATATTACAAATGCTTATTATTGTAGTGTCAGTATGTACATTATATATATATTACACATGCTTATTATTGTAGTGTCAGTATGTACATTATATATATATTACACATGCTTATTATTGTAGTGTCAGTATGTACATTATATATATATTACAAATGCTTATTATTGTAGTGTCAGTATGTACATTATATATATATTACAAATGCTTATTATTGTAGTGTCAGTATGTACATTATATATATATATTACAAATGCTTATTATTGTAGTGTCAGTATGTACATTATATATATATTACACATGCTTATTATTGTAGTGTCAGTATGTACATTATATATATATTACAAATGCTTATTATTGTAGTGTTAGTATGTACATTATATATATATTATTATTATTGTAGTGTCAGTATGTACATTATATATATATTACAAATGCTTTTTATTGTAGTGTCAGTATTATTATTATTATACTTTATTTATTAAGCGCCAACATATTCCGCAGTGCTGTCCATGGATACAATTCATTTAAATAAAACAATACAAGACTTGTAAGATACAGGACAAAATTTACAAACACATACAGGAGGGATTGAGGGCCCTATTCCTGTGGGAATTTACAATCTAGAAGGGTAGGAGGTTGGGAAACAGGAGGTGAGGACTGCAAGATTGAGAAGGATGTTAATACAGAGTTAGATGAGGGAAATATTAGGTAAGTGAAATTAATTTATTATTGAGTTGGGTGGTAGGCTTCTCTGAACAGAAAAGTCTTCAGGGAGCATTTAAAGGAAGAAAGATTAGGGCAAAGCCTGACAGCATGAGGGAGAGTGTTCCAGAGGGTAGGTGCTGCACGACAGAAGTCCTGCAGTCTAGCATGAGAGGAGATGATAGTCGCAGATGCAAGGAGCAGGTCATTGTTGGATCTTAGTGGACGGGTTGGAGTATACTTGTGTATTAGAGAGGATAGGTAGAGGGGAGCGGCATTGGTGAGAGTTTTGTATGTAAGGGTGAGAATTTTGAATTTAATTCTGCTGTGAATGGGGAGCCAATGAAGGGACTAACAGAGAGGTGCAGCAGATACAGTTCGACGGGAAAGGTGGATCAGCCTGGCAGAGGCATTTAGGATGGATTGAAGGGGGGAGAGGCTGGAAAGAGGAAGGCCAGCGAGTAGGTTGTTGCAGTAGTCAAGTCGTGAGATTACAAGGGAGTGGATTATTTGCTTTGTTGTGTCAGCGCTCAGAAAAGGGCGAATTTTAGAAATATTGCGTAGATGATTGCGGCAGGATGTAGAAAGCAATTGGATATGGGGGATGAAGGATAAGTTTGAGTCAAGTGTGACTCCGAGGCAGCGGACTTGGGGAGATGGGGAAATGGTGATGCCGTCAACAGGGATAGAGAAGTCAGAAGTCGGCGTAGAGCTTGAGGGGGGGATAAGAAGGAGCTCAGTCTTGGACATGTTAATCTTTAGGTGGTGAGAGGCCATCCAGGAAGAAATACCAGATAAGCAGTTGCTGACATGAGAGAGGACAGAGGGAGGGAGAGCATAGGTGGAAAGGTAGATCTGGGTGTCATCAGCATAGAGGTGATATTTGAAACCATAACCATTGATAAGTTTACCTAGCGAAGAAGTATAGATGGAGAAGAGTAGAGGACCCAGAACAGATCCTTGAGGTACTCCAACAGACAGAGGCATAGGAGAGGAGGAGTCGCCTGCAAGTGACACAGAAAAAGACCTGTGAGAAAGATAGGAGTGAATCCAGGAAAGAGTGTCACAGAGGCCAAAAGAGCTAAGGGTCTGTAGGAGGAGGGGGTGGTCAACTGTGTCGAAGGCAGCTGAGAGGTCAAGTAAGATGAGTAGAGAGTAGTGGCCAATATTTTTAGCAGAGAGAAGATCGTTTGTGACCTTGGTAAGGGCAGTCTCAATTGAGTGTTTTGGGCGGAATCCGGATTGCAGTGGGTCAAGCAAGGAGTTGGCGGACAGGAAGTGGGTTAGGCGATTGTAAACTAATTTTTCAAGGAGTTTTGATGTTAGTGGAAGCAGTGATATGGGGCGGTAGCTTTCAGGAGAATTAGGGTTGAGGGAGGGTTTTTGAGTATGGGAGTGACTTTTGCGTGTTTGAAAGAAGATGGGAATGAGCCGGTAGAGAGAGATAGGTTGAAGATGTGGGTAAGAGCAGAAGTGAGGGTGGAAGATAGGGAGGGAATTAGATGGGAAGGGATAGGGTCGAGTGGGCAGGTAGTGAGGCGTGAGGAAGATAGTAAGGAAGAAACTTCATTCTCAGTGGTTGGATGGAAGTTACAGAGGGTGGCAGAGGGAGTAATTGGGCCTGTTGTTGGAGTATTGCAGGTTGGTGTTGGGATGTTGTTTCGGATAGTATGTGTTTTGTTTAAAAAGTAGTCAGCCAGGTCTTGAGCACTAAAGACAGGCGGGGGTGGTGGAGCAGGTGGGTAGAGGAGACAGTTAAAGGTGGAGAAGAGTCGTTTAGGGTTTGAGGAAAGAGTAGATATGAGAGAAGAGAAGTAAGTTTGTTTGGCTAAGTGAAGGGCGGAAGTGTATGAACGAAGAATAAACTTATAGTGTATGAAATCAGGTTCAGAGTGAGTTTTCCTCCAGACACGCTCAGCAGTACGGGAGCATTTTTGCAAATAGCGTGTTTGCTGAGCATGCCAGGACTGTAACTGACGGCGTGGTGTTTTGCACATTATATATATATATTACAAATGCTTATTATCGTAGTGTCAGTATGTACATTATATATATATATATATATTACAAATGCTTATTATTGTAGTGTCAGTATGTACATTATATATATATATTACAAATGCTTATTATTGTAGTGTCAGTATGTACATTATATATATATTACAAATGCTTATTATTGTAGTGTCAGTATGTACATTATATATATATTACAAATGCTTATTATTGTAGTGTCAGTATGTACATTATATATATATATTACAAATGCTTATTATTGTAGTGTCAGTATGTACATTATATATATATTACACATGCTTATTATTGTAGTGTCAGTATGTACATTATATATATATTACACATGCTTATTATTGTAGTGTCAGTATGTACATTATATATATATTACACATGCTTATTATTGTAGTGTCAGTATGTACATTATATATATATTACAAATGCTTATTATTGTAGTGTCAGTATGTACATTATATATATATTACAAATGCTTATTATTGTAGTGTCAGTATGTACATTATATATATATTACACATGCTTATTATTGTAGTGTCAGTATGTACATTATATATATATATTACACATGCTTATTATTGTAGTGTCAGTATGTACATTATATATATATTACAAATGCTTATTATTGTAGTGTCAGTATGTACATTATATATATATTACAAATGCTTATTATTGTAGTGTCAGTATGTACATTATATATATATATTACAAATGCTTATTATTGTAGTGTCAGTATGTACATTATATATATATTACACATGCTTATTATTGTAGTGTCAGTATGTACATTATATATATATTACACATGCTTATTATTGTAGTGTCAGTATGTACATTATATATATATTACAAATGCTTATTATTGTAGTGTCAGTATGTACATTATATATATATTATTATTATTGTAGTGTCAGTATGTACATTATATATATATTATTATTATTATTGTAGTGTCAGTATGTACATTATATATATATTACAAATGCTTATTATTGTAGTGTCAGTATGTACATTATATATATATATATATATATATATATAAATATATATATATATATATTATTGTAGTGTCAGTATGTACATTATATATATATATATATATATATATATATATATTACAAATGCTTATTATTGTAGTGTCAGTATGTACATTATATATATATATTACAAATGCTTATTATTGTAGTGTCAGTATGTACATTATATATATATTACACATGTTTATTATTGTAGTGTCAGTATGTACATTATATATATATATATTATATATATATATATATTACAAATGCTTATTATTGTAGTGTCAGTATGTACATTATATATATATATATATTACAAAGTGCTTATTATTGTAGTGTCAGTAATGTACATTATATATATATTATACATGCTTATTATTGTAGTGTCAGTATGTACATTATATAATATATATATATATATATATTATATATATTACAAATGCTTATTATTTGTAGTGTCAGTATGTTACATTATATATATATATTACAAATGCTTATTATTGTAGTGTCTGTATGTACCATTATATATTATATATATATATATTATATATAGTATATATATATATATATATATATATATATTTATCAAATGCTTATTATTGTAGTGTCAGTATGTACATTATATATATATTACAAATGCTTATTATGTAGTGTCAGTATGTACATTATTATATATTACAAATGCTTATTATTGTAGTGTCAGTATGTACATTATATATATATTACAAATGCTTATTATTGTAGTGTCAGTATGTACATTATATATATATTACACATGCTTATTATTGTAGTGTCAGTATGTACATTATATATATATATTACACATGCTTATTATTGTAGTGTCAGTATGTACATTATATATATATATTACAAATGCTTATTATTGTAGTGTCAGTATGTACATTATATATATATTACAAATGCTTATTATTGTAGTGTCAGTATGTACATTATATATATATATTACAAATGCTTATTATTGTAGTGTCAGTATGTACATTATATATATATTACAAATGCTTATTATTGTAGTGTCAGTATGTACATTATATATATATTACACATGCTTATTATTGTAGTGTCAGTATGTACATTATATATATATTACAAATGCTTATTATTGTAGTGTCAGTATGTACATTATATATATATATATATATATATATATATATTACAAATGCTTATTATTGTAGTGTCAGTATGTACATTATATATATATATTACAAATGCTTATTATTGTAGTGTCAGTATGTACATTATATATATATTACACATGTTTATTATTGTAGTGTCAGTATGTACATTATATATATATATATATATATATATATATTACAAATGCTTATTATTGTAGTGTCAGTATGTACATTATATATATATATATATTACAAATGCTTATTATTGTAGTGTCAGTATGTACATTATATATATATTATACATGCTTATTATTGTAGTGTCAGTATGTACATTATATATATATATATATATATATATATATATATATTACAAATGCTTATTATTGTAGTGTCAGTATGTACATTATATATATATATTACAAATGCTTATTATTGTAGTGTCAGTATGTACATTATATATATATATATATATATATATATATATATATATATATATATATATATATATATATTACAAATGCTTATTATTGTAGTGTCAGTATGTACATTATATATATATTACAAATGCTTATTATTGTAGTGTCAGTATGTACATTATATATATATTACAAATGCTTATTATTGTAGTGTCAGTATGTACATTATATATATATTACAAATGCTTATTATTAAAGTGTCAGTATGTACATTATATATATATTACAAATGCTTATTATTGTAGTGTCTGTATGTACATTATATATATATATTACAAATGCTTATTATTGTAGTGTCAGTATGTACATTATATATATATTACACATGCTTATTATTGTAGTGTCAGTATGTACATTATATATATATATATATTACACATGCTTATTATTGTAGTGTCAGTTTGTACATTATATATATATATTACAAATGCTTATTATTGTAGTGTCAGTATGTACATTATATATATATTACAAATGCTTATTATTGCAGTGTCAGTATGTACATTATATATATATATATATATATATTACAAATGCTTATTATTGTAGTGTCAGTATGTACATTATATATATATTACAAATGCGTATTATTGTAGTGTCAGTATGTACATTATATATATATTACACATGCTTATTATTGTAGTGTCAGTATGTACATTATATATATATATATATATATATATATATATATATATATATATATATATATATATATATATATTACAAATGCTTATTATTGTAGTGTCAGTATGTACATTATATATATATATATTACAAATGCTTATTATTGTAGTGTCAGTATGTACATTATATATATATTACAAATGCTTATTATTGTAGTGTCAGTATGTACATTATATATATATATATTACAAATGCTTATTATTGTAGTGTCAGTATGTACATTATATATATATATATATATATATATATTACAAATGCTTATTATTGTAGTGTCAGTATGTACATTATATATATATTACAAATGCTTATTATTGTCGTATCAGTATGTACATTATATATATATATATTACAAATGCTTATTATTGTAGTGTCAGTATGTACATTATATATATATTACACATGCCTATTATTGTAGTGTCAGTATGTACATTATATATATATATTACACATGCTTATTATTGTAGTGTCAGTATGTACATTATATATATATATTACAAATGCTTATTATTGTAGTGTCAGTATGTACATTATATATATATATTACAAATGCTTATTATTGTAGTGTCAGTATGTACATTATATATATATTACACATGCTTATTATTGTAGTGTCAGTATGTACATTATATATATATTACAAATGCTTATTATTGTAGTGTCAGTATGTACATTATATATATATATTACAAATGCTTATTATTGTAGTGTCAGTATGTACATTATATATATATATTACAAATGCTTATTATTGTATTGTCAGTATGTACATTATATATATATATATATTACAAATGCTTATTATTGTAGTGTCAGTATGTACATTATATATATATATATATATATATATATATATATATATATATATATATATATATATATATATATATATATATATTACAAATTCTTATTATTGTAGTGTCAGTATGTACATTATATATATATATTACAAATGCTTATTATTGTAGTGTCAGTATGTACATTATATATATATATATATATATATATATATATTACAAATGCTTATTATTGTAGTGTCAGTATGTACATTATATATATATATTACAAATGCTTATTATTGTAGTGTCAGTATCTCTGTACCACATTTGTTCAGTCACCCCTAGCCTTATTCCAGCAGCCACTTCTCTATCATATTTTCCTTGATCTGTCATCCATTTCCTTTCTTGTCTATATACATGGAATCCTTAGCTGCACTCAGACAGGATGTACTTATTAATTTGAACAAACAGACGAAAATGATTAGTATTGAATTAGATGAGGATGACACTGTAGACATACAGTCCATATTCAGGGAACTGGAAAAACTTTTGATTTCAGAAGTAAAATGTAAGGCTGAAATCTCCTTTCTTAAAAAGTGTTTGGAATTGGATATCATTCCAAAAGGTCTCATAACACATAAGGAATGTGCTTTCCCTCTGTCTGACTCCATCTCTGAGAAATGGAAATTGGTCTTGATAAATACATCTAGACAACTTATAAAACTCATTATAGAATATAGGGAATCCCTGGCACTAAACATGGATTCGAAAATTAAAGAAAATGAAGAAATTCTAATTAATTTAGAACATTCTGGACAAGAGTCCATAGATATAACAGAAAAGAAAGACAGTCTATTCAAAAAGGTGAAAAAAATCAGAGATGAAGTCATTCAAAAAAAGAAGAAAAAACTTTTAAGAGAGTTTGAAAGTAAGGAGACAAGAGCTGAGGAACACACGAATACTATGACGGATGAAATTATAGACATTAACACCGAGAGAGACACGGCTGATATAGTAATACACACAAAATGCACTAGTGATCATCAATAGGATCCAGAATATAACCATGAACATAGGAGACAAACAAACAGACACTACAAGCCTAAGAATCAGGATCAGAATAGATCATATAGAAGACATTATACATGACCTAACTATCACACTCAAACATCATACGCAAACAATAGGTCTAGACCCTATTATGATAATAGGTGGCAAACCAATAACCACCGACGGGAATACGAGAACGAAAGGGATTTCACATCAAGGGAAGAATATAGACCTGTGAGAAGGAGAGAAACCTGGCATAATAGGTGGGATTATACCCAGAATAGAACATTAGAGTATCCAAGCAATAGGGAGGAGTACTTACATCAGTACTCACCAAGAAGACAGTACTATGAGGGGAGATCGAATCATTAAAGATAGAATGAACCTGAACCAACCTATGGGGACCAGAGAGTAAACCGTCCTTTCGAGAGATATGACAGAAGGGATGATACCTACTATACTAATACATATAAAACACCAATGAGGAAAGAAGGAGTGATCCCCCCAAAAAAGAATGAGGGGAATACGAGGGATGAATGGAAAATTCAACAACGTACTAAGAAAACGGAACCACAGAAGGATCCCCAGACACCCACACCTACAATTGATACACCATCTTTTTTAGGGTCGGACCATGTGCACAACAGGGAGAGAGACAGGCCCTTAAGACCACAGAGAGAGATGGGTCGAGAAAGACCAACGACTTCATCAAGAAGAAGACACACCGAGGAAGCTCTCATACCTTAACCAAGGAAGAGAATTCTATACTGAGGTTAGGCCTCTCATTCACCCCCACAAGAAGTCTGGATAAATTCCAAACTTTCATTAACACCAAAGAGTTAATTCGGAAGCTTACACTAAAAAGATTCTTTGCCAAATCAGCAGTTGAGAGAACAGTATATAAACCATATGAATGCACTGATGGCTATAGACATACGGATTTGAAACCAAAGTCCTCATTCTACCCTACAAATAGCAAGGGAGCAGCTATAGAGGCTTCTAAGACGATAGTCTGCAAAGAGATTAAAGACTTACAGTCTAAGAAATTTAAATTGAGAACACACAATCTTTCTCATCAACAGATCAAAACTATCAAAACATTGGAAGACAATCACAATTTGACCATCAAACCAGCGGACAAGGGGGGCAGGATTGTCCTCATGGATAAAAAGGACTATAAGTTGGAAAATGCCAGAATTTTGAGTGATCAAGAAACATATCGAAAACTACCTTCAAATCCAGTAGGGACATACAAAAAGGAATTGCTGCAGATATTGGATCAAGCAAAGGAACAAGGGATACTGACTAATAAAGAATACAATTACATCAATATTAGTCATCCCATCACACCGGTAATATACCATTTGATCCATAAATCATTACAGAGACCACCAGGAAGGCCGATTATTTCAGGCATTGGTTCTTTAAGCATCAATCTGTCGGAATATATTGATCTCAACCTTCAGAGATATGTAAAACAGCTACCCTCATACCTTAAGGACTCCACCCAGGTACTAAATCTCTTGGAAGATACACCCTGGGAAGATGGCTACATTCTAGCTACATGTGACGTGATGTCACTATATACATGTATTCCTCATGAGGATGGGCTAGAAGCAGTCAAATTCTTTCTTGACAAAGACCTGGAAGTCCCTGATGATTAGAAGGATTTCATTCTAGATGGGATCCAGTATATCTTGACCCATAATTATTTCCACGACGAAGGAAATTATTACCAAAAGATCTGCGGTACAGCAATGGGGACCAGGTTCGCGCCTAGCTATGCGAATCTGTACATGGGCAAGTGGGAAAACATCTTTTGGGAATCTTGCCCAGCAGGCGCGGACCTGGTCCTTCACCGCCGTTATATAGATGACATCATCATTGTCTGGAAGGGGACCCAGGAAGATCTGGACTATACTATCGAGGTCATGAACAGAAGTACCAACAACTTGAAATTCACCTACACATGGAGCACCACTGAACTTAGTTTTCTGGATTTAAAAATAGAAGTCAGAGATGGTAAGATTGAGACTTCTAGACATTTTAAAGATGTAGATAGCAATAACTACATTCACAGTATAAGTTGCCATCATAAAAGCTGGAAGGAGAACATCCCAAAGGGACAGCTAGTAAGGATTAAGAAAAACTGTTCAACAAAAGACAAATGGAATAAGCAGGCTAAACTTATTAAAGCCAAGTTCCTAGAGAGAGGATACGATGAGAGTATGCTGGATCAGAAAACTCAAGAAGTTGATAACATCAGTAGAAATGAACTCTTAAAGTATAAAGAAAAAACACAGCTGACAGAAGATGACTCCTTCAATGTAGTAATGATTACAGAATACAGCGAGAATAAGAGCATCATCGAGAAAATATTCCAAAAACATTGGCCACTTCTGAAAGATGATGACTTGATTGGTGAAAAACTACCAGAGAAACCAAAATTCGTCTACAGGAAAACTAAAAACTTACAAAGTAGACTTGCTCCCAGCATAGAAAAGAGGAAGAAGCAAGGTATTATGGATACATTCGGGAAAGAGGTGAGAGTTTTTTTCCCTGCTTGTCATGCAAGGCGTGTAAATGTGGTACTAAATCCACCACATTCCACAGTTTTAACACCAAAGAAAAATATAAAGTAAATGAGTTGATCAGATGCCAAGACAGTGGAGTGATCTACATGTTACAGTGTTCGTGTGGTCTGCAATAAGTGGGCCAGACGTCAAGAATCCTGAAAGATAGGATACGCGAACATTTACTACTGATTGAAAAATTGAATATGGACACAGCCTTGTATAGACATTTCTCAATTAGACATAAGGGTAACATAAAGCAATTAACCTTTATGGGCATACAGAAGATCAGAAAGGACTGGAAAGGCGGCAATTTTACAAAGAAATTGCTTACCGTCGAATCAAAGTGGATTTTCAACCTGGACTGTCTTCACCCTAAGGGATTGTACAATAAGGAAGATCTATCTCACTTGTTCAACATGATTTGACACTCTTTTTACCAATAAACAAACCATAATTATCTTTATTCTTGATCCTCTCTCCTCAAGGTACTGGTCTTCACACAGAATCAATCAGAGAAGTTTCTGAACCCTCTCTTTCATAAGATGGCCTATCATTAATATAATTCGGCAGAACTCTATTCTTAATCCTCTCTCCTCAAGGTACTGGTCTTTACACAGAATCAATCAGAGAAGTTTCTGAATTTAACCAGAAGTAGAGTAGTTACAAACACTCTCTTTCACAAGATGACCTAACATCAATATGATTTGGTTGATATAACTTATCAATCAGATTGAGCTTGCATTCTATTGGCTGATCGGAACAGCCAATAGAATGCGAGCTCAATCTGATTGGCTGATTGGATCAGTCAATCCGATTGAACTTGAATCTGATTGGCTGATTCAATCAGCCAATCAGATTTTTCCTACCTTAATTCCGATTGGCTGATAGAATCCTATCAGCCAATCGGAATTCGAGGGATGCCATCTTGGATGATGTCCCTTTAAGGAACCTTCATTCGTCGGGAGTCGCCGGAAGAAGAGGATGGATCCGCGTCGGCTGCTTCAAGATGGTCCCGCTCCATGCCGGATGGAAGAAGATAGAAGATGCCGCTTGGATGAAGATGTTTGCCGGTCCGGATGTCCTCTTCTTGCTGGATAGGAGGAAGACTTTGGACCCTCTTCTGGACCTCTTCTTGCCGGATAGGAGGAAGACTTCGGAGCCTCTTCTGGACAGATCGGTGATACCCGGCTTGGTGAAGATAAGGTAGGAAGATCTTCAGGGGCTTAGTGTTAGGTTTTTTAAGGGGTGTTTGGGTTAGATTAGGGGTATGTGGGTGGTGGGTTGTAATGTTGGGGGGGTATTGTATGTTTATTTAAATGCAAAAGAGCTGTTTTCTTTGGGGCATGCCCCGCAAAAGGCCCTTTTAAGGGCTGGTAAGGTAAAAGAGCTTTACAATTTTTATTTTAGAATAGGGTAGGGCATTTTTTTTATTTTGGAGGGCTTTGTTATTTTTTTAGGGGGCTTAGAGTAGGTGTAATTAGCTTAAAATTCTTGTAATCTTTTTTTATTTTTTGTAATTTAGTGGGGTTTTTTTGTAATTTAGTTTAGTTGATTTAATTGTAGATAATTGTAGATAGTTTATTTAATTAATTTATTGATAGTGTAGTGTTAGGTTTAATTGTAACTTAGGTTAGGATTTATTTTACAGGCAATTTTGTAATTATTTTAACTAGGTAACTATTAAATAGTAAATAACTATTTAATAGCTATTGTACCTGGTTAAAATAAGCACAAAGTTGCCTGTAAAATAAATATAAATCCTAAAATAGCTACAATATAATTATTATTTATATAGTAGCTATATTAGGGTTTATTTTACAGGTAAGTATTTAGCTTTAAATAGGAATAATTTATTTAATAAGATTTATTTTATTTCGTTAGAATAAAATTAAATTTAACTTAGGGGGGTGTTAGGGTTAGAGTTAGACTTAGCTTTAGGGGTTAATACATTTATTAGAGTAGCGGTGAGGTACGGTCGGCAGATTAGGGGTTAATAATTGTAGGTAGGTGGCGGCGACGTTGGGGGCGGCAGATTAGGGGTTAATAAATATAATATAGGGGTCGGCGGTGTTAGGGGCAGCAGATTAGGGGTACATAGGGATAATGTAGGTTGCGGTGGTGTACGGAGCGGCAGATTAGGGGTTCAAAAAAATATGCAGGGGTCAGCGATAGCGGGGGTGGCAGATTAGTGGTTAATAAGTATAAGGTAAGGGGTGTTTAGACTCTGGGTTCATGTTAGGGTGTTAAGTGCAGACTTAGGAAGTGTTTCCCCATAGGAAACAATGGGGCTGCGTTAGGAGCTGAACGCTGCTTTTTTGCAGGTGTTAGGTTTTTTTTCAGCTCAAACTGCCCCATTGTTTGCTATGGGGATATCGTGCACGAGTACGTTTTTGAAGCTGGCCGCGTCCGTAAGCACCGCTGGTATTTAGAGTTGCAGTGGCGGTAAATATGCCTGTACGCTCCCTTTTTGGAGCCTAACGCAGCCCTTCTGACAACTCTAAATACCAGCGGTATTTAAAAGGTGCGGGGGAAAAAAAGCACGCGTAGCTAATGCACCCCTTTGGCCGCAGAACTCTAAATCTAGCCGATAGGGATTAGGTTACATTTTTTAAAAGTTTGATCATTTGGTTTATTATTTTCTGTAATGTTAGCCTTTTTTATTTTTTGTAATGATAGATTAATATAATGTAATTTTTTTTATGTAATGTATTTGTTTATTATTTTATGTAATTAAGGGGTTTATTTAGGGGTTGCTAGTTTAGAGGGTTTTAGTTTTTAACTTATTTGCGTTGTGGGGTTGGTGGTGTAGGAGTTAATAGTTAAATTAGTTGACTGCGTTGGTGGTGGATGGCAGTTTAAGGGTTAATAGATATATTTTTTAGTTTGCGATGTTAGGGTTAGGGTTAGTGGATTTGGCGGTTAATAATTATATTATTTTTTTTCCCTAAAACTTTCACTTGCTTTCATCCTGTTGGCTAATATGTCAGCCAATTTTCCTATTGGGAAAATGTCAGCCAATAGGAATGCAAGGTACCCCAATAAATATGGGGTACCTTGGATTTAATATTCAGTGTGCGGCAGACGATCGCATGAAGAGGAATCTCCACGCCGCCAAGGAGGACCGCCGCCAATGACCGTCACTGCCAAGGACCTTCGCCCCCTCTGAGGATCGCCACATCTGGAAACACCGCTCCACATCTCCACTCCGCACTGCCTTCGCTGTGGATAAAGATGATGGACTCGCCTAGAAGAAGACCTCCTCTGGACTTCAGGAACCGTGAGTACCTATTTGGGGCTTTAGTGTTAGTTTTTTTTTAAATTTTTTTTTTATTTGTTACCTTAGTTTTTTTGGGCACTTTTCAGGGCAAAGGGTAGTTTAGTTTTTTTAGTGTCAGTTTTTTTTATTTTGGGTGTTTTGGTGGGTGGGGGGTTTTTACTGTTGGGGGGGAATTTGTTTATTTTGAATGTAAAAGAGCAGTTTAACTTAGGGCAATGCCTTTCAAAAAGCCCTTTTAAGGACTATTGGTACTTTAGCATTAGATTAGGGGGTGTTTTTATTTTGGGGGGGGGGCTTTTTTCTTTTAATAGGGATTAGGTTTAATTTTTTAAAGTTTGATAACTTGGTTTATTATTTTCCGTAATGTTACCTTTTTTTATTTTTTGTAATGATAGATTAATGTAATGATTTTTTTATGTAATGTAGTTGTTTATTATTTTATGTAATTAAGGGGTTAATTTAGGGGTTATTTGGTTAGGGGGTTTAGTTTTTAACTTCTTTATTTGCGTTGTGGGGTTGGCGGTGTAGGAGTTAATAGTTAAAATAGTTGACTGCGTTTGTGGTGGATGGCGATTTAAGGGTTAATAGATGTATTTGGTAGTTTACGATGTTAGAGTTAGTGGATTTAGGGGTTAATAATTATATATATATTTTTTCTTAAAACAGCACGGGCGGTTAGATTTTCTTTTAAATACTTATTGCAGGCGATTATTGTTTTTTTCTTTTTAATACTTGATGCGGGTGGTTATGATTAAGTTGGTTTTTTAATACTTGATGCGGGCAGTTATTTTTTTTTGTATATACTTATTGCGGGCGATTCGTTTTTTTTATAGTTTTGATAAAGGCCTGTTAACAGGCCAAAACGCGTTGACATACTACTGGTAAGCTCCTTTCTAATACCTTAATCAGGTGTTTAAACAGTTTTGCACTATTGTACTTTTTGTTTCCCACAGGATCACTCAGGACACACTTTTTACCTACAGATGGGACTCTTTTACTATTATAATACAGAGGAGGTCCACCTTGATATTTCTGGATATCCAACAAATGCCAATAGCCCCCTTTTTTCAAGAATCCTCTTAGGGGTTTTTTTCCAAAATTTTTCACATTTTTTCTAATAAATTTTTCATCAGTTTTCAAACTTTTGTCTCTTTTTTCTTTTATCACTTTTTATACAGATTTTTAATTTTTTCACATTTTTTCATCATTTTTTTCACTTTGTTCCCTATTGGGCACTGGATATTATCACATCACATCGTTTACCGGATTTCCATAACAATATACACAGACATTCTCTCATTTAAGGACACATCAGACATATCACTTGGGGCACACTATTGTTTATTCATTTATTTTTATTTTCTATTTTTCAAGCAAGATAAACACACTCGGCTAGACTGCGAGTCTTGCATTAGCCTTAAAAAGCAGCGTTGAGAGGTCCCAACGCTGCTTTTTAACGCCCGCTGGTATTACGAGTCTTGAAGGTACAGGTGTACCGCTCACTTTTTTGGCCAGACTCGAAAATACTGCAAACCCACTTACGTCAATTGCGTATCCTATTTTTTCAATAAGACTTGCATAGCGCCGGTATTACGAGTCTTCCAAAAATTGAGTGGTAGACCCTCTCCTGTCAAGACTGGTACCACATTTAAAAGTCAGTAGTTAAGAATTTTATGGTCTAATGCCGTAGTATAAAACGCTTAACTAAAGTGCTAAAAAGTACACTAACACCCATAAACTACCTATTAACCCCTAAACCGAGGCCCCCCACATCACAAACACTATAATAAATATTTTAACCCATAATCTGCCGAACCGGACATCGCCGCCACTATAATAAATATATTAACCCCTAAACCGCCTCACTCCCACCTGGCAAACATTAGTTACATTTTATTAACCCCTAATCTGCCGTCCCTAACATCGCCGCCACCTACCTACATTTATTAACGCCTAATCTGCCGCCCCCAACGTCGCCGCTACTATATTAAAGTTCTTAACCCCTAAACCTAAGTCAAACCCTAACCCCCCCTAACTTAAATATAATTTAAATAAATCTAAATAAAATTACTACAATTAAATAAATTATTCCTATTTAAAATTAAATACTTACCTATATAGATATATATTTGTAAAATAAAACCTAACCTAAGTTACAATAACACCTAACACTACACTACAATGAAATTAATTCCATAAATTAACTACAATTAAATACAATTAAATAAAATGATCTAAAGTAAGAACCCCCCCCCCCACTAAATTACAGAAAATAATAAAATAATTACAAGTTTTTTAAACTAATTACACCTAATCTAATCCCCCTAATAAAATAAAAAAGCCCCCAAAAATAATAAAAAACCCTACCCTATACTAAATTACAAATAGCCCTTAAAAGGGCCTTTTGCGGGGCATTGCCCAAAAGTAATCATCTCTTTTACCTGTAAAAAAAAAGTACAATACCCCCCCACAACATTAAAACCCACCACCCACACACCCAACCCTACTCTAAAACCCACCCAATCCCCCCTTAATAAAACCTAACTCTAACCCCTTGAAGATCACCCTACCTTGAGAAGTCTTTACCCAACCGGGCTGAAGTCCTCAATGAAGCCGGGCGAAGTGGTCCTTCAGACGGGCAGAAGTCTTCATCTAAGCTGGGAAGAAGAGGTCCTCCAGATGGGCAGAAGTCTTCATCCAGACGGCATCTTCTATCTTCATCCATTCAGTGCGGAGCGGGTCCATCTTCAAGACATCCAACGTGGAGCATCCTTCCTGGCCGACGACTATCCGACGAATGAAGGTTCCTTTAAGTGACATCATCCAAGATGGCGTCCCTTCAAATCCGATTGCCTGATAGAATTCTATCAGCCAATCGGAATTAAGGTAGAAAAAATCCTATTGGCTGATGCAATCAGTCAATAGGATTGAGCTGGCATTCTATTGGCTGATTGGAACAGCCAATAGAATGCCAACTCAATCCTATTGGCTGATTGGATCAGCCAATAGGATTGAACTTCAATTTTGCCTACCTTAATTCCGATTGGCTGATAGAATTCTATCAGCCAATCGGAATTGAAGGGATGCCATCTTGGATGACGTCACTTAAAGGAACCTTCATTCGTCGGGTAGTCATTGGCCAGGAAGGATGCTCCTCGTCGGATGTCTTGAAGATGGACCCGCTCCACGCCGGATGGATGAAGATAAAAGATGCCGTCTGGATGAAGACTTCTGCCCGTCTGGAGGACCTCTTCTTCCTGGCTTGGATGAAGACTTCTGCCCGTCTGGAGGGAGTTTGTATAGGGTAAGGCTTTTTATTATTTTGGGGAGCTTTTTTATTTTATTAGGGGGATTAGATTAGGTGTAATTAGTTTAAAAAACTTGTAATTATTGTATTATTTTCTGTAATTTACACCTAGATTTAGAGTTTTGCGGCCAAAGGGGTGCGTTAGCTACGCATCTTTTTTTTTCTAGCGCTGCTTCTAAACAACGCTGGTATTGAGAGTTCTCTGAAGGGCTGCGTTAGGCTCCAAAAAGGGAGCGTTGAGCCGAATTTACCGCCACTTCAACCCTCAATACCAGCGTTGATTACTATAGCGGCTAGCTGGAAAAACGTGCTCGTGCACGATTCCCCCATAGGAAACAATGGGGCAGTTTGGGCTGAAAAAACCTAACACCTGCAAAAAAGCAGCGTTCAGCTCCTAACGCAGCCCCATTGTTTCCTATGGGGAAACAGTTTCTAAGTCTGCACCTAAAACCCTAACATGAACCCGAGTTTAAACACCCCTAACTTTACACTTATTAACCCCTAATCTGCCGCCCCCGCTATCGCTGACACCTGCATTACACAATTAACCCCTAATCTGCCGCTCCGTACACCGCCGCAACCTACATTATACTTATGTACCCCTAATCTGATGTCCCTAACATCGCCGACACCTACATAATATTTATTAACCCCTAATCTGCCCCCCCAATGTCGACGCTACCTTACCTACACATATTAACCCCTAATCTGCCGACCGGACCTCGCCGCTACTCTAATAAATGTATTAACCCCTAAACCGCCGCACTCCCGCCTCACAAACACTATAATAAATATTATTAACCCCTAATCTGCCCTCCCTAACATCGCCGCAACCTAACTTCAAGTATTAACCCCTAATCTGCTGACCGGACCTTGCCGCTACTATAATAAATGTATAAATAATATAATATAAATGTATAAATATATAATATAATAAATAAAGCTAAGTCTAACCCTAACCCTACACCCCCCTTAGTTAAATATAATTTTACTCTAACGAAATAAATTAAATCTTATTAACTAAAGTCTTCCTATTTAAATCTAAATACTTACCTGTAAAATAAACCCTAATATAGCTACAATATAACGAATAATTATATAGTAGCTATTTTAGGATTTATATTTATTTTACAGGCAACGTTGTATTTATTTTAACTAGGTACAATAGCTATTAAATAGTTATTAACTATTTAATAGCTACCTAGTTAAAATAATTACCAAATTACCTGTAAAATAAATCCTAACCTAAGTTACAATTAAACCTAACACTACACTATCAATAAATAAATTAAATAAATTAACTACAAGTACCTACAATTACCTACAATTAAATAAACTAAACTAAATTAAAAAACAAACAAACACTAAATTACAAAAAATAAAAAAAGATTACAAGAATTTTAAGCTAATTACACCTACTCTAAGCCCCCTAATAAAATAACAAAGCCCCCCAAAATAAAAAAAATTCCTGATCCTAATCTAAATTAAAAAAGTTAACAGCTCTATTACCAGCCCTTAAAAGGGCTTTTTGCGGGGCATGCCCCAAAGAAATCAGCTCTTTTGCCTGTAAAAAAAACACAATACCACCCCCAACATTACAACCCACCACCCACATACCCCTACTCTAACCCAAACTCCCCTTAAATAAACCTAACACTACCCCCCTGAAGATCTCCCTACCTTGAGCCGTGTTCACCCAGCCAGGCATCGATGGACCAAAAGAGGACATCTGGAGCGGCAGAAGTCTTCATCCTATCTGGGCAGAAGAGGACATCCGGACCGGCAGACATCTTCATCCAAGCGGCATCTTCTATCTTCATCCATCTGACGAGGAGCGGCTCCATCTTCAAGACCTCCGGCGCGGAACATCCTCTTCCTTCCGACGACTACCGACGAATGAAGGTTCCTTTAAGTGACGTCATCCAAGATGGCGTCCCTCGAATTCCGATTGGTTGATAGGATTCTATCAGCCAATCGGAATTAAGCTAGGAAAAATCTGATTGGCTGATTGAATCAGCCAATCAGATTCAAGTTCAATCGGATTGGCTGATCCAATCAGCCAATCAGATTGAACTTGAATCTGATTGGCTGATTCAATCCGATGTCTGCCGGTCCGGATGCCCTCTTCTGCCCGGATAGGATGAAGACTTCTGCCACTCCGGATGTCCTCTTTTGGTCCATCGATGCCCAGCTGGGTGAACACGGCTCAAGGTAGGGAGATCTTCAGGGGGGTAGTGTTAGGTCTATTTTAGGGGGGTTTGGGTTAGAGTAGGGGTATGTGGGTGGTGGGTTGTAATGTTGGGGGGTGGTATTGGGTTTTTTTTTACAGGCAAAAGAGCTGATTTCTTTGGGGCATGCCCCGTAAAAAGCCCTTTTAAGGGCTGGTAATAGAGCTGTTAACTTTTTTAATTTAGATTAGGGTAGGGAATTTTTTTTATTTTGGGGGGCTTTGTTATTTTATTAGGGGGCTTAGAGTAGGTGTAATTAGCTTAAAATTCTTGTAATCTTTTTTTCTTTTTTGTAATTTAGTGGGGTTTTTTTTGTAATTTAGTTTAGTTTATTTAATTGTAGGTAATTGTAGGTACTTGTAGTTAATTTATTTAATTTATTTATTGATAGTGTAGTGTTAGGTTTAATTGTAACTTAGGTTAGGATTTATTTTACAGGTAATTTGGTAATTATTTTAACTAGGTAGCTATTAAATAGTTAATAACTATTTAATAGCTATTTTACCTAGTTAAAATAATACAAAGTTGCCTGTGAAATAAATATAAATCCTAAAATAGCTACTATATAATTATTCGTTATATTGTAGCTATATTAGGGTTTATTTTACAGGTAAGTATTTAGTTTTAAATAGGAAGACTTTAGTTAATAAGATTTAATTTATTTTGTTAGATTAAAATTATATTTAACTTAGGGGGGTGTTAGGTTTAGGGTTAGACTTAGCTTTAGGGGTTAATACATTTATTATAGTAGCGGCGAGGTCCAGTCGGCAGATTAGGGGTTAATACTTGAAGCTAGGTGGCCGCGATGTTAGGGAGGGCAGATTAGGGGTTAATAATATTTATTATAGTGTTTGTGAGGCGGGAGTGCGGCGGTTTAGGGGTTAATACATTTATTAGAGTAGCGGCGAGGTCCGGTCGGCAGATTAGGGGTTAATAAGTGTAGGTAGGTTGGGGGGGCAGATTAGGGGTTAATAAATATTATGTAGGTGTCAGCGATGTTAGGGGCAGCAGATTAGGGGTTTATTGGTATAATGTAGGTGGCGGCGGTGTGCGGTCGGCAGATTAGGGGTTAAAAATTTTTATTATAGTGGTGGCAATGTGGGGGGACCTCGGTTTAGGGGTACATAGGTAGTTTATGGGTGTTAGTGTACTTTAAAGCACAGTAGTTAAGAGCTTTATAAACCGGCGTTAGCCCAGAAACCTCTTAACTACTGACTTTTTTCTGCGGCTGGAGTCTTGTCGGTAGAGGGTCTAATGCTCACTTCAGCCAAAACTCTAAATACCGGCGTTAGGAAGATCCCATTGAAAAGATAGGATATGCAATTGGCGTAAGGGGATCTGCGGTATGGAAAAGTTGCGGCTTGAAAGTGAGCGTTAGACCCTTTCCTGCCTGACTCTAAATACCAGCGGGCGGCCAAAAGCAGCGTTAGGAGCCCTTAACACTGCTTTTGACGGCTACCGCAGAACTCTAAATCTAGGCCTTAGGGGTTTTTTTCCGTACTTTAGATCATTTTATTTAATTGTATTTAATTGTAGTTAATTTAGGGAATCAATTTAATCGTAGTGTAGTGTTAGGTGTTATTGTAACTTAGGTTAGGTTTTATTTTACAGGTAAATTTGTCTTTATTTTAACTATGTAGCTATTAAATCGTTAATAACTGTTTAATAGCTATTCTACCTAGTTAAAATAAATACAAAGTTCCCTGTAAAATAAAAATAAATCCTAAACTAGCTACAATGTAACTATTAGTTATATTGTAGCTATATTATGTTTATTTTATAGGTAAGTATTTAGTTTTATATAGGAATAATTTAGTTAATTGTAGTAATTTTATTTAGATTTATTTAAATTATATTTAAGTTAGGGGGGTTAGGGTTAGACTTAGGTTTAGGGGTTAAGAACTTTAATATAGTGGCGGCGACGTTGGGGGCAGCAGATTAGGGGTTAATAAGTGTAGGTAGGTGTCGGCGACATTGGGGACAGCAGAGTAGGGGTTAATAAATAAAATGTAGGGTTCGGCGATGTTGGGGGCAGCAGATTAGTGGTTAATACATATAATGTAGGTGGCGGCGGTGTCCGGAGCGGCAGATTAGGGGTTACTAATATAATGTAGATGTCGGCGATGTCGGGGGCGGCAGATTAGGGGTCAATAAGTGTAAGATTAGAGGTGTTTAGACTCGGGGTTAGGTGTTAGGGTTAGACATTAAAAGTATTTCCCCATCAATGGGGCTGCGTTAGGAGCTTTACGCTTCTTTTTTCAGGTGTTAAGTTTTTTTTCAGCCGGCTCGCCCCCATTGATTCCTATGGGGAAATCGTGCATGGGCACGTTTAGCCAGCTCACCGCTAGAGATGTGGAGTTAAATTTTTCTCTCCGCTCACTTTTCTGCGGCTAACGGTGGGTTTGTAAAAACCCGTAATACCAGCGTTGTCTGTAGGTGAGCAGTGAGCATAAACTGCTCGTTAGCACCGCACCCCTTTTAACGCAAAACTCGTAATCTAGGTGACTATTTGTTATCACCACTAAGGGATAATACTTCAACACCTGTTGAAAGTGTTTGATTTTCTACCACCTTTACGTTTGTCGTATATCTAAATGCTAATCTTGCTTCCAACTGCATGGATCCATGATTTTATTGTCTTAATTATAATTGTAAAGTGTATTTTTGAGATTTTAACGGTAACTTTTTTGTACAGTATCATCCTATCCATACATCACTATTTCACCTTAGCCTTGCTTTTGGGCGCTCACTTCTTGATACTTCAGATTTATACCTACTAGGAGACCCACAGAAGTGAGCTTCAGGTGTACCCACTAGCGCTAGGTCTACTAGGAGACCCACAGAAGTGAGCTTCAGGTGTACCCACTAGCGCTAGGTCTACTAGGAGACCCACAGAAGTGAGCTTCAGGTGTACCCACTAGCGCTAGGTCTACTAGGAGACCCACAGAAGTGAGCTTCAGGTGTACCTACTAGCGCTAGGTCTACTAGGAGACCCACAGAAGTGAGCTTCAGGTGTACCCACTAGCGCTAGGTCTACTAGGAGACCCACAGAAGTGAGCTTCAGGTGTACCTACTAGCGCTAGGTCTACTAGGAGACCCACAGAAGTGAGCTTTAGGTGTACCCACTAGCGCTAGGTCTACTAGGAGACCCACAGAAGTGAGCTTCAGGTGTACCCAATAGCGCTAGGTCTACTAGGAGACCCACAGAAGTGAGCTTCAGGTGTACCCACTAGCGCTAGGTCTACTAGAAGACCCACAGAAGTGAGCTTCAGGTGTACCCACTAGCGCTAGGTCTACTAGGAGACCCACAGAAGTGAGCTTCAGGTGTACCCACTAGCGCTAGGTCTACTACCCCATAACACATATTATTTTATATAATTAAGGGGTTAATTTAGGGGTTGTTAGTTTAGAGGGTTTAGTTTTTAACTTATTTATTTGCGTTGTGGGGTTGGCGGTGTAGGAGTTAATAGTTAAATTAGTTGACTGTGTTTGTGGTGGATGGCGATTTAAGGGTTAATATATGTATTTGGTAGTTTGCGATGTTAGGGTTAGTGGATTTAGGGGTTAATAATTATATATATATATTTTTCTTAAAACTTAGTGCGGGTGGTTAGATTTTTCTTTAAATACTTATTGCAGGCGATTATGGGTTTTTTAATACGCGATGTGGACGGTATTTTTTTTTTGTACATACTTATTGCGGGCGATTTTTTTTTTTTTTTTTAATACTTGATGTGGGTGGTTATTTTTTGTTTTTGTAATGCTTCTTTTGCCTTCACTGCATCCCAGTGGATTCCAAAAATGGCAGGGTGGTGAAAGAATCGACCTTCAGTGGATTCTTTCACCACCCTGCCATTTTCAGAATTCTTTTGGCCTTGCGCTGCCAACATTCCATTGAGGATGCGTACGCAACTGCCGACGGCAACGACGCGTTACAAACGTGATTATAGTAAAGATATATATATATATACAGTATATATATATATAAATATATATATATGTAGGATTAAGTAAAATGTGTCTCCTCAGAGACCTGAGTTGACACAAGTGATACTCTGAAGTGGGCGCTAGTCAGAAAGGTTATAGGAGATAATGGCTGCTATATAAGACAAATACTGGGAGGGTTGTAAAGCCCTAGACAGTAAGAGTAAATATATATTCAAAAGGTGGATACAGCGCCTATATGTCCAGTATACTGTAGGGGTATGTGAGGAGTATATGTTATAACAAAAAGAAGAAAAGTAAAAAGTACAATAATGTAAGAAGTACAATATTAAAAGAAAGTAAATAAAAAATAAAAAAATATTATAGTAAAAAATATATTGACATAAAACAATAAATAATGAATGAAAGTCCAGCTAAAGATGGCATATAAAATATATGAACTAAGAAATAGTGTTCATAGAAGTCCTGGAGATGATATAATTCGTAATAAGTCTCCAGATGTAGTAGTTATATAGATTATAGTTGGTATATACTACCCTTACCAGATATTACCTCAATCGAATGAGGTAAGTATGCCGCACTGGGGGTATATATAGATGATTGGATTTCCTCCTTGTATTCTGCTGTGGTGCCTCTTGTGATGTTCGTTAACCTCTTGGAGTATGCAGGGATATGTTTCTGACGGTGAGTTGATCCCTTGCACTTCCTATGGGTTAGTGGTTGGCCTCTTGGAGTGCTCTTTCTGTTCTGGTATTGACTTCCTCAGTTATGCAGTTACACTAAAATAGCAGCCAGAGATACACAGGCAAGTAATAAGCCTGGACTCTATCATCGTGACGTCAACACGACCCGCCCAATGGGACAAACTGGAGCACAAGCAAGCAGTTATTTTAGTGTAACTGCATAACTGAGGAAGTCAATACCAGAACAGAAAGAGCACTCCAAGAGGCCAACCACTAACCCATAGGAAGTGCAAGGGATCAACTCACCGTTAGAAACATATCCCTGCATACTCCAAGAGGTTAACGAACATCACAAGAGGCACCACAGCAGAATACAAGGAGGAAATCCAATCATCTATATATACCCCCAGTGCGGCATACTTACCTCATTCGATTGAGGTAATATCTGGTAAGGGTAGTATATACCAACTATAATCTATATAACTACTACATCTGGAGACTTATTACGAATTATATCATCTCCAGGACTTCTATGAACACTATTTCTTAGTTCATATATTTTATATGCCATCTTTAGCTGGACTTTCATTCATTATTTATTGTTTTATGTCAATATATTTTTTACTATAATATTTTTTTATTTTTTATTTACTTTCTTTTAATATTGTACTTCTTACATTATTGTACTTTTTACTTTTCTTCTTTTTGTTATAACATATACTCCTCACATACCCCTACAGTATACTGGACATATAGGCGCTGTATCCACCTTTTGAATATATAAATATATATATATATACATATTAACACATAAATACTGTATATATGTATATAAGCATATATATTTACAGGGAACACACAGATTCCATATGCAACAATGCAAAGGCACTTTTCAGTGCTGTTTTTATTTCTAACACCCCACACTGACAACTATTCTCGTAAATACTGCCTAGTGCAGTTAATATTATTAAAAAATAAAAAATGGTACAATTTTTATTTTTTAATACAATACACTACACTGTATTTTGGGGGTATTTGGGACATATTTATAAAATGAACCATAGATCTGAGCTCTGGTTAATTTTATAAGCACTTATAATGGCTCATTAATTATTGCATGAAAAATTAGCGCTCCACTTGTAATCTAGCCCTTAGTGTCTATAAAACAATGAGAGCTGCCATGTTGTAACTTAGGTTACCTTCTGTGCTGTGGCCAATTAGGGGCAGGTATAAATAGGTCACTAGAGTGTGCAGCCAATGGCTGTGTGGTATATAACAGTGTTCTGCACTTCCACTTTTAACAGGAACTGAAAAGCTCACAATTTTAGACTGGAATTACAGGGAAGGGGACAAAATAAATAATCAAAGTATATTGCAGAGGTTTTTTTATATATCTGATTTATCATTTTATATTACCAACTCAAAGTGTTGAATGTTCCTTTAACCATTTCATATAATTGATTATATTTATAATTAACATGTTTAACACCATAGCAACCTTACATGAAACATAAATACAATGTAATAATTTCATTGTCACTTCCTATAACACCTGCTTACAACATATAACAATAGCTGTATTGTTAACCAATAGAATATAAATAATCTGCAATAAATTAACATAAAATGGGTCTAAAGCTAAGAAAGCTTCTCATCATCAAACATTTATATGTTCTGTATATTAGGTTGGATTTTTCACAATGTATTTTAGGAGCTGTATGTGATTAACCAGAGGGAGCAGGGAACTCACTGCTTAAGGGGTTCAGTCAAATAAAATAACAGAGATTGTGCCCTGTGTTTATCAGATGTTACACTAATTTTAGCTAAACTGGAGCTTTTTTGTAAGTATATTAGATTTGTATAGGTTGTACTCGATGGACTTTAGTCTTTTTTCAACCTCATTTAATAAGTTACTATGTTACACTGTGCCCCAGTCCAGCACAATAACCCAGTACAGTGGTTAATATAACTATGAGTCCCACATAAGCATGTAGATAGGTCACATCATTACCTACCTGCAGTTATCAGTGATGGTCATCTCCTCTAGACACAACAAGTAACTGCCCTGTCAGTATATACTGTACCCCCAGACCAGCACAATGACCCAGTACAGTGGTTAATATAGCTATGAGTCCCACGTCAGCATGTAGATAGGTCACATCATTACCTACCTGCAGTTATCAGTGATGGTCATCTCCTCTAGACACAACAAGTAACTGCCCTGTCAGTATATACTGTACCCCCAGACCAGCACAATGACCCAGTACAGTGGTTAATATAACTATGAGTCCCACATCAGCATGTAGATAGGTCACATCATTACCTACCTGCAGTTATCAGTGATAATCATCTCCTCTAGACAAGACAAGAAACAAGTCACTATATACTGGGTGCACCAGGTATCATGTAGAGAGGTGACATCATTACCTACCTGCAGTTATCAGTGATAATCATCTCCTCTAGACAAGACAAGTAACAAGTCACTATATACTGGGTGCACCAGGTATCATGTAGAGAGGTCACATCATTACTTACCTGCAGATATCAGTGATAATCATCTCCTCTAAACACAACAAGTAACTACCCAGTCAGTATATACTGTACTCCCAGGCCAGCACAATAACCCAGCATGCAGTGCATATCATGTAGAGAGGTCACATCATTACCTACCTGCAGTTATCAGTGATGGTCATCTCCTCTAGACACAACAAGTAACAAGTCAGTGTATACTGTACCCTTAGGCCAGCACAATGACCCAGCATGCAGTATGTATCATGTAGCTAGGTCACATCATGACTTACCTGCAGATAGATTCATTGATGATCATCTCCTCTAGACACAACAAGTAACAAGTCAGTATATACTGTTCCCCAGGCCAGCACAATAACCCAGCATGCAGTGCATATCATGTAGAGAGGTCACATCATTACCTACCTGCAGATAGTTTCATTGATGATCATCTCCCCTAGACACAACAAGTAACAAGTCAGTAAATACTGTACTCCCAGACCAGCACAATAACCCAGCATGCAGTTCGTATCATGTAGAGAGGTGGCATCATTACCTACCTGCAGATATCAGTGATAATCATCTCCTCTAGACATGACAGGTAACTGCCTAGTCAGTATATACTGTACCCTCAGACCAGCACAATAACCCAGCATGCAGTGTGTATCATGTAGAGAGGTCACATCATGCCTACCTGCAGATATCAGTGATGGTCATCTCCTCTAGACATAACAAGTAACAAGTCAGTAAATACTGTACCCTCAGGCCAGCACAATGACCCAGCATGCAGTGCATATCATGTAGAGAGGTCACATAATTACCTACCTGCAAATATCATTATCCTCTAGACATAACATGTCAGTATATACTGCTTTGTTACTTGACATGTCTAGAGGATGACCATCACTGATATATGCAGGTGGGTAATGATGGAACCTCTCCACATGATACACACTCCATGCTGGGTAATTGTGCTGGCCTGGAGCAGCATGCAGTGCGTATCATGTAGAGAGGGGACATCATTACCTACCTGCAGATATCAGTGATGGTCATCTCCTCTAGACACAAGAAGTAACAAGTCAGTATATACTGTACCCCAGGTCAGCACAATGACCCAGCATGTAGTGTGAATCATGTAGAGAGATCACATCATTACCTACCTGCAGATATCAGTGATGGTCATCTCCTCTAGATGCAAGAAGTAACAAGTCTGTGTATACTGTAACCCCAGGCCAGCACAATGACCCAGCATGCAGTGCGTGTCATGTAGAGAGATCACATCATTACCTACCTGCAGATATTAGTGATGGTCAGCTCCTCTAGACACAACAAGTAACAAGTCACTATATACTGTACCCCAGGCCAGCACAATGACCCAGCATGCAGTGTGTGTCATGTAGAGAGGTCACATCATTACCTACCTGCAGTTATCAGTGATGGTCAGCTCCTCTAGACACAACAAGTAACAAGTCAGTAAATACTGTACCCCAGGTCAGCACAATGACCCAGCATGCAGTGCATATCATGTAGAGAGGTCACATAATTACCTAACTGCAGATATCAGTGATGGTCATCTCCTCTAGACACAACAAGTAACAAGTCAGTAAATACTGTACCCAAGGCCAGCGCAATGACCCAGCATGCAGTGTGTGTCATGTAGATAGGTCACATAATTACCTGTGTATCATGTAGAGAGGTCATGTCATTACCTAAATGCAGATATAAGTGATGGTCATCTCCTCTAGACACAACAAGTAACAAGTCAGTAGATACTGTACCCCCCAGCCAGGCCAGCACAATGACCCAGCATTCAATGTGTGTCATGTAGAGAGGTCAAATAATTACCTACCTACAAATATCAGTTATGGGCCTCTCCTCTAGACATAACAAGTGAGTATGTACTGTATACTGTACTGCTTTGTTACTTGTCATGTCTAAAGGAGATGACCATCACTGATATCTGCAGATGGGTAATGATGGGACCTCTCCACATGATACACACTCCATGCTGGGTCATTGTGCTGGCCTGGAGCACAATGACCCAGTATGCAGTGTGCATCATGTAGAGAGGTCCCTTCATTACCTACCTGCAGATATCAGTGATGGTCATGTCCTCTAGACACAACAGGTAACAAATCAGTATATACTGTACATGAAGGCCAGAATGCAGTGCGTGCCATTTAGTTAGGTCAAATCATTACCTACCTGCAGATATAAGTGATGGTCATCTCCTCTAGACACAACAAGTAACTGCCCTGTCATTGTATACTGTACCTTCAGGTCAGCAAAATGACCCAGCATGCAGTGCGTGTCATGTAGATAGATCACATCATTACCAACCTGCAGATATCAGTGGTGGTCATCTCCTCTAGAAACAACAAGTAACAAGTCAGTATATACTGTACCCAAGGCCAGCGCAATGACCCAGCATGCAGTGTGTGTCATGTAGATAGGTCACATAATTACCTGTGTATCATGTAGAGAGGTCATGTCATTACCTAAATGCAGATATAAGTGATGGTCATCTCCTCTAGACACAACAAGTAACAAGTCAGTAGATACTGTACCCCCCAGCCAGGCCAGCACAATGACCCAGCATTCAATGTGTGTCATGTAGAGAGGTCAAATAATTACCTACCTACAAATATCAGTTATGGGCATCTCCTCTAGACATAACAAGTGAGTATGTACTGTATACTGTACTGCTTTGTTACTTGTCATGTCTAAAGGAGATGGCCATCACTGATATCTGCAGATGGGTAATGATGGGACCTCTCCACATGATACACACTCCATGCTGGTTCATTGTGCTGACCTGGAGCACAATGACCCAGTATGCAGTGTGCATCATGTAGAGAGGTCCCTTCATTACCTACCTGCAGATATCAGTGATGGTCATGTCCTCTAGACACAACAGGTAACAAATCAGTATATACTGTACATGCAGGCCAGAATGCAGTGCGTGCCATGTAGTTAGGTCAAATCATTACCTACCTGCAGATATAAGTGATGGTCATCTCCTCTAGACACAACAAATAACTGCCCAATCAGTATATACTGTACCCGCAGGCCAGTACAATGACCCAGCATGCAGTGTCTATCATGTAGAGAGGTCACATCATTACCTACCTGCAGATATCAGTGATGGTCATCTCCTCTAGACAAGACAAGTAACTGCCCTGTCAGTATATACTGTACCCAAGGCCAGCACAATGACCCAGCATGCAGTGCATATCATGTAGAGAGGTCACATAATTACCTACCTGAAGATATCAGTGATGGTCATGTCCTCTAGACACAACAGGTAACAAATCAGTATATACTGTACATGCAGGCCAGAATGCAGTGCGTGCCATTTAGTTAGGTCAAATCATCTCCTCTAGACAAGACAAGAAACAAGTCACTATATACTGGGTGCACCAGGTATCATGTAGAGAGGTCACATCATTACCTACCTGCAGATATCAGTGATAATCCTCTCATCCTCCTCAATCATCTCCTCTAGACAAGACAAGTAACAAGTCACTATATACTGGGTGCACCAGGTATAATGTAGAGAGGTCACATCATTACCTACCTGCAGATATCAGTGATAATCATCTCCTCTAGACAAGACAAGAAACAAGTCACTATATACTGGGTGCACCAGGTATCATGTAGAGAGGTGACATCATTACCTACCTGCAGATATCAGTGATAATCATCTCCTCTAGACAAGACAAGAAACAAGTCACTATATACTGGGTGCACCAGGGATCATGCTGGCATCAATAGTAACTGACAATGATTGCAGAAGTATTTCTGTGCTTCATCAGTAGCTTTAGGTTTGGTAAAACTATCCCTGTAGGATACAGTCTGGTCTCCTCTGTCTCATTTGGATACAACTGGGACTCGTTTACTGAATGTGCAGAATTTCTAACTAATAGGGAAGGGAATATCCAGAGCACTTCATTAGATTAGCACAATAGTAAATTAATTCAAGTTCAAATCATCAAAATGTCAAATGTTTAGTGACAGATACTGGTGCATTAAGCAACCAGGACTGGGTTACAAGTGGTAGGGGGATATAACTATTGTCCTCACCCACATTCTATCAGCATGTTGCTTCCAAAGGGCTTTTTGTTCCCAGACAGGGGCCTAGATTAAGTAAAGCTCTAATGATAATTCTGGCCCGATATCAATATCGCTGGTGCTGAAATCAATGCTAACATTAATATAACTAGTCCATAGTAAAACAGATTTACCAGAGAAGGTTGAGGCCTGAAAAGAACTGTTAGGGCTAAAATAAATGTTTCACAAGCACAGGTAAATCATATTAATATAAAGTTTAACACTAAATAAATAAATATATATATATATATATCTAGATAGATAGATAGATAGATAGATAGATCGATAGATATTATACACAGTGCCCTCCACTAATATTGTCACCCTTTGTAAATATGAGCAAGGAAGTTTGTGAAAAAATGTCTTTATTGTTAAAACGTTTAACCTTTTGTTCCAAATATACACAAAAATGACTCTGCTTTCATGGATATCAAACAATTGCAAACACAACACAGGTTTATAAAAAAAAAAAGTTAAATATATGTGTGGCACACTTATTGGCACCTTTTTAGTCAATACATTGTGCTACCTCCCTTTGCCAAGATAACAGCTCTGAGGCTTCTCCTATAATAGAATAAAGTCTCTAGATGCCCCTAGGGAGGGAGGGGTAGTTGGGACTGTCCTCAAAAATCCCCCTTAGATAAACCTGCGTATACTAAGGTAGTGCCTTATGTCATGGGTAATAAACTTAATAATAAAAGAGACAATGGAAGAAACATAATATGGCACACTTATATTGCGGATAGTAGTACAATGTATATTGTGTGTTGGAGTGTTGAGATTTAAAACTTAAAGGGACAGTCTAGTCCAAAATAAAATGTCATGATTCAGATAGAGAGGCCCATATATCAAGCTCCGTATAAAGCTTGTGGGCCCGTGTTTCTGACAAGTCTTCAGACTCGCCAGAAACAGAAGTTATGTACAGCGGTCTAAAGACCACAGCTCCATAACCCCGTCCGCCTGCTCTGAGCAAGTGGACAGGAATCGCCACAATTCAACCCGATCGTACTTGTTCCCATCTATCTCTATAGTTTTCGATATGAAAGCTAAATGCTGGGAAGAGTCTCTCTTAGGCCCCTATGGATTATGTGCTGTGCCAGGTACCTGTCATATGTGCTTTTATTCTACACTGACCTGGTGTGTTTCCTAAGTATAAATATAGCAATAAGAGTGGCAGTTCCATTGCAACGATAGGCAGGGAGAGATTTTAAAGTTAAAAGTATATTTTATTCATACTTGCATTAAAACAGTGATTCAGGCACAGCACACTGACAGACACCGCGGCTGACACGTTTCCTGCCTCACGGGAAGTTCATCAGAGCTTAGGTTTAAATGTTACACACAGCTATTATAACCGGGATAGGTTTCAATATCAACCAATCACAGTGAAATCAGAAAAACATATTAACCATTGTTATACCTTATCCCAGAACAAGCCGTCTTCAGTAAAATACTACACAATATTACAGAAACATCTTTCAATAAACATAACACTAAAAATTTTGAAATTCATGAAAAATAGAAAAAGACCGGAACCCTTAGAAAGAATTGCTACAAAGTATATGTCTAAGTCGCACAAGTCAAATTATGTGTAAAGTAATAGCCTAACGCCAAACTCCAAATCTAGCCGCTAGTATTTTCAAGCCAGATTCCCAATTATCAAAATCTGTTTTGTTATACCCCTCTGATGTAAAATTGGCAAATGTTTTATCAATATTAACTTTTCCCTGTAAAGAAAGTCTATTAGAAAGAACGACTACAGTATCGTCAGATAAATATAGTAGAAACAAAAAACTAGTGACAGTATTTGGAGCTTACAGTCCTGGAACGAATTGTAACGTGAATGTGAAAAGCCGGTTGCTCCCTTGAGAAGGAAATGGGAGTGTAGATGCAAGTTGCATGAATCACGCAAGCCTCCCTTCTGTGTGGTTGTGAGATCAGATGCGGCCCGTGACATTGATGGATATTCACCAATCGCATCAGGAGTAGAAAGCACTGTAAGATAAGAATAGAACAGGCACAGCCCGACTCAAGTGAAATACAATTTAATATGAAGTAAGTGCGCTAGTGACAAGTGGCTACTTACTAGATTAAAAACATCAAATGCAAAACGAGGGTTAAAACCCAAAATAGAATGACAACTGCAATTGTTTCCACTGTCTGAAGGGTCAATCCCATATATGAAATCCATGTTTATGGTGAATAACCAAGATATGCAGAAAGTCTCAAAGTCTCAGTCTCTACGTGTTTCACCTGGGATCGCCCAGGCTTTTTCAAGAGTGACTCCATTGTTTGCTCTAAACGGCTTTTTAAAGAGCCAATGGGAGGTGAATACAAATGTTGGCCAATCCAATGCTGTGTTTATATATAACAGCTGTGACATTGTTATCATTGCAGGACAGTATTGCCAAACACAATATGCATAAATGCTACAAAATAACCTATTTTTAAGTACACAAAGCACCTAAAAGCAACAATGTTTAAAAATGCTTTTGGGGTTAAAATGTTAAAATATTAAAATTCTTCTATACAATTAATACCTTTTCTAAAATGCATGCATCTTATTCTAACAGTCAATCCAAATATAAATGTACAAGCAAAAATATAAAATATAAAACAACCGATCTAAACTATCATCAGAATATCCTAAGTATTAGAATTCCAGTATAAAATCTACATGAATGCTTGCAGGTCCAATTCCATATTCAGACCTGCTGGGTGCATGGAGCCCATTTGGTATATCCAAAAGGACTCTCTGCGTCTTAAAGTTAGCAGCCTATTTGGATATTTATTAGGAGGTATCCAATCTATGACTTGGATCTTTAAACATTTTGGGTCTGAATTGTGGTATATTCTAAAATGTTCAGGGAAACTATCGGCTATATCACGAGTTTTGTCGGTAAGGCTGTGCGGTGCTAACAAGCCTTTTTTTCTTACTGCTCACTTAAGCCAACGCTGGTATTATGAGTTTTCTGCAAGCCGGCGTTAGCCTCAGAAAAGTGAGCGTTGAGCAAAATTTAGCTCCACATCTCACCTCGATACCAGCATTGCTTAAGTCAGCGGTAAACTGGCAAAACGTGCTCGTGCACGATTTCCCCATAGGAAACAATGTGGCTGATCTGGGTGAAAAAAACCTAACACCTGAAAAAAAGCAGCGTTCAGCTCCTAACGCAGCCCCATTGTTTCCTATGGGGAAATTAATTTTATGTCGGCACCTAACACCCTAACATGAACCCCGAGTCTAAACACCCCTAATCTTATACTTATTAACCCCTAATCTGCCTCCCCCGCTATCGCTGACACCTACATTATATTATTAACCCCTAATCTGCCGCTCTGGACTCCGGGCCACCTACATTATACTAATGAACCCCTAATCTGCTGCCCCTAACATCGCCAAACCCTACATTATATTTATTAACCCCTAATCTGCCACCCCCATCGTCGCCAAAACTATATTAAATTTATTAACCCCTAATCTGCCGCCGCCAACGTCGCCGCCAATATAATAAAGTTTTTAACCCCTAAACCTAAGTCTAAACCTAACCCTAAATATAATTTAAATACATCCAAATAAAATTACTACAATTAAATAAATTATTCCTATTTAAAACTAAATATTTACCTATAAATAAACCATAAGATAGCTACAATATAAATAATAGTTACATTGTAGCTAGTTTATGATTTAGTTTTATTTTACAGTTATTAAATAGTTATTAACTATTTAATAACTACCTAGCTAAAATAAGTACAAAATTACCTGTACAATAAATCCTAACCTAAGTTACAATTACACCTAACACTACTCTAGAAATAAATAAATTAATTAAATTAAATTAAACTAATTACAATTAAATTAAATAAATTAAATTACGAGAGAAAAAAAACACTACATTACAGAAAATAAAAAAGAATTACAATAATTTTAAACTAATTTCACATAATCTAATCCCCCTAATAAAATAAAAAAGCACCCCCAAAATAATAAAATTCCCTACCCTATACTAAATTACAAATAGCCCTTAAAAGGGCCTTTTGCGGGGCATTGCCCCAAAGTAATCAGCTCTTTTACCTGTAAAAAAAATACAATACCCCCCAACATTACAACCCACCACCCACATACCCCTACTCTAAAACCCACCCAATCCCCCCTTAAAAAACACTAACCCCCTGAAGATCACCCTACCTTGAGCCGTCTTCCCCCAGCAGGGCACAAGTGGATCTCCAGACCGGCAGAAGTCTTCATCCGATCGGGGCAGAAGAGGACATCCAGACCGGCAGAAGGCTTCATCCAGACAGCATCTTCTATCTTCATTCTTCCGTAGCAGAGCGGAGCTATCTTCTATCCAGCCGACGTGGAGCCATCCTCTTCAATCGAAGTCCTAACGAAGAATAAAGGTTCCTTTAAATGACATCATCCAAGATGGCGTCCCTCAAATTCCAATTGGCTGATAGGATTCTATCAGCCAATCGGAATTAAGATAGGAAAAATTACGGCATTAGCCCATAAAACTTTTAACTACTGACTTTTAAATGCGGTAGGAGTCTTGACAGGAGAGGGTCTACCGCTCACTTCTTCCAAGACTCGTAATAACGGCGTTAGGCAAGTCCCATTAAAAAGATAGGATACGCAATTGACGTAAGGGCATTTGCGGTAGCCTCGAGTTGCGGAAGAAAAGTGAGCGGTAGACCCTTTCCTGCCTGACTCGTAATACCAGCGGGCGTTAAAAAGCAGCGTTGGAACCTCTCAACGCTGCTTTTTAAGGCTAATGCCAAATTCGTGATCTAGCCGTATTTGTGTTTTTAAACCTGTTTTTATATTGTTAACATGTCCATTTAGTCTAATGCGGATATTTCTTTTGGTTCTCCCTACATAGATCATTTTGCAACTGCAGCTTAAAAGATATACTACATATGTAGTGCCACAGTTGCCCCTATCTACATATATACACATTCCACAACTTGGTACTCCACATCTATATGTGCGTGGTTTCTGTTCCAGCCAACGTGTGGCTGTCGTGGCTCTCTGTTGTTGTGATGGCTCACGTAGTTTAGTGGGTGCTAGTATATTTTTAAAATCTCTTGCCTAGATTTAGAATTTGGCGTTAGCCATCAAAAGCAGCGTTAAGGGGTCCTAACTCTGCTTTTTACCGCCCGCTGGTATTTAGAGTCAGGCAGGAAAGGGTCTACCGCTCACTTTCTTTCCGCGACTCGAGGCTACCGCAGATCCCCTTACGTCAATTGCGTATCCTATCTTTTCAATGGGATTTGCCTAATGCTGGTATTTCGAGTGTTGGAAGAAGTGAGCGGTAGACCATCTACTGACAAGACTCCTACCGTCAAAAAAAGTCAGTAGTTAAGAACTTTATGGGCTAATGCGGGAACATAAAGCTCTTAACTAATGTGCTATAAAGTACACTAACGCCCATAAACTACCTATGAACCCCTAAACCGAGGCCCCCCCACATCGCCAACCCTATAATAAATTATTTTAACCCCTAATCTGCCACTCCGGACACCGCCGCAACCTACATTATACCTATGAACCCCTAATCTGCTGCCCCTAACATCGCCGACACCTACATTATATTTATTAACCCCTAATCTGCCCCTCCCCATGTCGCCGCCACCTACCTACAATTATTAACCCTTAATCTGCCGACCGGACCTCGCCGCCACTATAATAAATGTATTAACCCCTAAACCGCTGCACTCCCGCCTCGCAAACAATATAATAAATAGTATTAACCCCTAACCCGCCCTCCCTAACATTGCCGCTACCTACCTACAAATATTAACCCCTAATCTGCCGCCCCCAATGTCGCCACTACTATAATAGATTTATTAACCCCTTAACCTTAAGTCTAACCCTAACCCTAACACCCCCCTAAGATAAATATAATTTAAATAAAACAAACTAAAATTGCTATAATTAAATAAATCCTATTTAAAAATAAATACTTACCTATAAAATAAACCCTAATATAGCTACAATCTAACTTATAGTTACATTGTAGCTATTTTAGGATTTATATTTATTTTACAGGCAACTTTGTATTTATTTTAACTAGGTACAATAGCTATTAAATAGTTAATAACTATTTAATAGCTACCTAGTTAAAATAATTACAAAATTACCTGTAAAATAAATCCTAACCTAAGTTACAAATACACCTAACACTACACTATCAATAATATAATTAAATAAATTACCTACAATTAGCTAAAATTAAATACAATTAAATAAACTAAACTATAATAAAAAAAAAAAAACACTAAATTACAGAAATTAAAAAAAATTACAAGAAGGTTAAAATAACTACACCTAATCTAAGCCCCCTAATAAAATAAAAAAGCCCCCTAAAATAATAAAATGCCCTACCCTATCCTAAATTACAAAGCCCTTAAAAGGGCTTTTTGCGGGGCATTGCCCCAAAGTAATCAGCTTTTTTACCTGTACATAAAAATACAATACCCTCCAACATTACAACCCACCATCCACATACCCCTACTCTAAAACCCACCCAAACCCCCCTTAAAAAAACCTAACACTAACCCCCTGAAGATCTCCCTACCTTGAGTCGTCTTCACTCAGCCGAGCCGAATTCTTCATCCAAGCGGCCCAGAAGATGTCCTCCATCCAGTTGAAGTCTTCATCCAAGCAGGGCAGAAGAGGTCTTCCATCCGATTGAAGTCTTCATACAAGCGGCATCTTCTATCTTCATCTATCCGGAGCGGAGCAGCAGCATCCTGAAGACCTCCGAAGCGGAACATCCATCCTGGCTGACGACTTCCCGACGAATGACGGTTCCTTTAAATGACATCATCCAAGATGGCATCCCTCGAATTCCGATTGGCTGATAGATCAGCCAATCGGATTGACCTCGCATTCTATTGGCTGTTCCAATCAGCCAATAGAATGCAAGGTCAATCCGATTTGCTGATTGGATCAGCCAATCGGAATGAACTGCAATCTGATTGGCTGATTGAATCAGCCAATCAGATTTTCCTACTTTAATTCCGACTGGCTGATAGAATCCTATCAGCCAATCGGAATTCGAGGGATGCCATCTTGGATGACGTCATTTAAAGGAACCGTCATTCGTCGGGAAGTCGGCGGCCAGGATGGATGTTCCGCGTCAGAGGTCTTCAGGATGCTGCCGTTCCGCTCCGGATGGATGAAGATAGAATCCGCTTGGATGAAGACTTCAATCGCATGGAAGACCTCTTCTTCCCCGCTTGGATGAAGACTTCAACCGGATGGAGGACCTCTTCTGCCCCGCTTGGCTGAAGAATTCGGCTCGGCTGGGTGAAGACGACTCAAGGTAGGGAGATCTTCAGGGGGTTAGTGTTAGGTTTGGGTGGGTTTTAGAGTAGGGGTATGTGGGTGGTGGGTTATAATGTTGGGGGGGTTATTGTATTTTTATTTACAGGTAAAAGAGCTGATTACTTTGGGGCAATGCTCCGCAAAAAGCCCTTTTAAGGGCTGGTAAAAGAGCTGATTACTTTGTAATTTAGGATAGGGTAGGGCATTTTATTATTTTTTGGGGGGGTTATTTTATTAGTGGGCTTAGATTAGGTGTAATTAGTTTAAAATTCTTGTATTTTTTTTTCTGTAATTTAGTTTTTTTTTTGTACTATAGTTTAGTTTATTTAATTGTATTTAATTTTAGCTAATTGTTGTAGGTAATTTATCTAATTAATTTATTGATAGTGTAGTGTTAGGTGTATTTGTAACTTAGGCTATTTAATAGCTATTATACCTATTTAAAATAAATACAAAGTTGCTTGTAAAATAAATATAGATCCTAAAATAGCTGCAATGTAACTATTAGTTGTATTATTGTAGCTATATTAGGGTTTATTTTATAGGTAAGTATTTAGTTTTAAATAGGAATAATTTATTTAATTATAGTAAATTTAGTTTGTTTTATTTATATTATATTTAAGTTAGGGGGATATTAGGGTTAGGGTTAGACTTAGGTTTAGGGGTTAATAACTTTATTATAGTAGCGGCGACATTGGGGGCTGGAGATTAGGGGTTAATAATTGTAGGTAGGTGGTGGGGATGTTAGGGAGGGCAGATTAGGGGTTAATAAAATGTATTATAGTGTTTGCGAGGCGCGAGTGCAGCGGTTTAGGAGTTAATACATTTATTATAGTGGCGGCGATGTCCGGTCGGCAGATTAGGGGTTAATAAATATAATATTGGTGTCGGCGATGTTAGGGACAGCAGATTAGGGTTTAATAGCTATAATGTAGGTTGCGGCGGTGTCCGGAGCGGTAGATTAGGGGTTAATAATATAATGTAGGTGTCAGCGATAGTGGGGGCAGCAGATTAGGGGTTAATAAGTGTAAAGTTAGGGGTGTTTAGACTCGGGGTTCATGTTAGGGTGTTAGGTGCAGACTTAGAGAGTGTTTCCCAATAGGAATCAATGGGGCTGTGTTAGGAGCTGAACGCTGCTTTTTTGCAGGTGTTAGGTTTTTTTTTCAGCCAGCTCAGCCCCATTGTTTCCAATGGGGATATCGTGCACAAGCACGTTTTTCCAGCTTACTGCTACCGTAAGCAACGCTGGTATTGAGGGTTGAAGTGGAGCTAAATTATGCTCAACGCTCACTTATCTGAGGCTAACGCAGCCATTCAGAAAACTCTAAATACCAGAGTTGTCTTTAGTGAGCACTGGAAAACAAAGGAGCGTTAGAGCCGCAGGTTTTTACTGACAAAACTCTAAATCTAGTGGATAGTGTCCATGAACATTTTAGAATACACCACAATTCAGACCCAAAATGTTTAAAGATCCAAGTCATAGATTGGATACCTCCTAATAAATATCCAAATAGGCTACTAACTTTAAGACGCAGAGAGTCCTTTTGGATATAACAGTTGGACTCCATGCACCCAGCAGGTCTGAATATGGAATTGGACCTGCAAGCATTCATGTAGATTTTATACTGGAATTCTAATACTTAGGATATTCTGATGATAGTTTAGATCGGTTGTTTTATATTTTTATATTTTATTTTTTTGCTTGTACATTTATATTTGGATTGACTGTTAGAATAAGATGCATGCATTTTAGAAAAGGTATTAATTGTATAGAAGAATTTTAATATTTTAACATTTTAACCCCAGAAGCATTTTTAACTTTAAACATTGTTGCTTTTAGGTGCTTTGCGTACTTAAAAATAGGTTATTTTGTAGCATTTATGCATATTGTGTTTGGCAATACTGTCCTGCAATGATAACAATGTCACAGCTGTTATATATAAACACAGCATTGGATTGGCCAACATTTGTATTCACCTCCCATTGGCTCTTTAAAAAGCCGGTTAGAGCAAACAATTGCGTCACTCTTGAAAAAGCCTGGGCGATCCCAGGTGAAACACGTAGAGACTGAGACTTTGAGACTTTCTGCATATCTTGGTTATTCACCATAAACACTGAGAAGGCTTTTCCAGCAAGAATACCTACACTTGGTTACAATTACGGCTGAGGTGGATTTCATATATGGGATTGACCCTTCAGACAGTGGAAACAATTGCAGTTGTCATTCTATTTTGGGTTTTAACCCTCGTTTTGCATTTGATGTTTTTAATCTAGTAAGTAGCCACTTGTCACTAGCGCACTTACTTCATATTAAATTGTATTTCACTTGAGTCGGGCTGTGCCTGTTCTATTCTTGAAATATAGTAGAAAAAAAGTCCCTAGATTCCCCTAGGGAGGGAGGGGTAGTTGGGACTGTCTTCAAAAATCCCCCTTAGATAAACCTGCGTATACTAAGGTAGGCAGTGCCTTATGTCATGGGTTACAACTTAATAATAAAGAATAGAAAAAGGAAGAAACATAATATGGAACACATATTGAGGATAGTAGTTCAATGTATATTGTGTGTAGCAGTGTTGAGATTTAAAACTTAACATTTAATGAGATAAAAATAAAAAATAATGATGGACCATGCCATCCAATAATTAAAATATATATAAAAAATTATTTTCGTAATAAAACGGTCACTGTCCCCTCTAGCTAGGCTGACCATATTGCCGCTTTAAGAAGGAACACATATGAAAAATACATATGTGAGGGTTCTTATACAAAACCATTTCTTTAAACAGCCCTGAAAACAGCCCTGACATATGTATTTTTCATGTGTCCCTTTTTAAAGCGGCAATATGGTCAGCCTACCTCTAGCAATATAACCAAGATAAACTTGTAGTAGGACAAATAATACCATAGGGTACGTAAGTAGAAGGATCTAAGTTAAGTAAGACTGGGACCGGAATAACAATATCCGGACAGTACTCAAGGGGGTTATAGCAAATAAGTACAGCTTGGAGATACATCAGGATCTTTTAGTAGTACCCATGTCAAAAGTAGGAAATCACAGCAGCACCACTTGTAATATTCAAAATCTTCTCTTTTATTCCATAACAAAAGGATAAAAAGGCATAGAAACAGAACGACGTTTCAGGTTATGCACCCTTATTCATGTTCATATAATGTGAGTATCTATACACAGACTTAAATACCTATAACCAGGTGTGGCCCCACCTACTTAATTAACACCTTCAGGTATAGCATGTAAAAAACAACAATGATAATAAAATGCGCTATACCTAGAAAAAATGTTGAATTAAATATATGTTTGCAATTATGTCCTTTTAGTTGATATAACAGTTGCAATACTGCAGTTTGATCAAATAATAGAAAGGAACAATACCTTTAATGGAAGAAAATAAGTCCAATAGAACTTCCTGTGCTCAGGAATGTTTGTCAGTATTTTCAAAAATTGTTCCAAATAATCGGTTTCTAAAATCCCTTTGATTCCAGGGAAGTCACTGTGCCCAAACCTTGCTGCCTTTGATCCAGCCTGGTATTCCCAAACCAGGGCTTCGTATGCAGAAACAAGTATATGTGGAAAGAGAAGAAATGGCGCAAAAGGCAGGACTCAAGTGAAAGCGTTTAATGACACAGTATAATACACAAAGATATATGCACTTTCAAGATTAAAATAAGTGTACTGCAATTAGGAGGATCATGGGTGGTACAGTTCTTATTGCTTCCCACAGCCGGCTTGTTGTGATTGCCGAGCGCTGCTGTTCTGGATATGACTGACAGGTGAATCCGGATACCTAGTCAGCAACTCCTGTGGCTGTTGTGAGTGCAGGATACCAGGACCCTTTTTCCAGCCTAAATTGTCAGTTCAATACCCTGACGCGTTTCCCCCGGTCAGCGGCCGGGCTTCTTCAAGAGGGATTAAAAAGCGAATGTGTTAAAAAGAGCGTTCTTCCTTTTTAAGTCCGAGTCATCCAATTAGAGCTCAGAGGTGTGTGCATGAGCTCCTACCATATTGCTCAAAACATCAAGCGAAATCTGTCCAATCAGGGCTCAGAGGTGTGAGCCGGAGCTCCTGTAAGATTGCTCCTTAGGTAGATTCAGGCAAATATTGATGCCCGTATGTTTCTAAAATAGCAATACTCAAAGGCTAAAACATCGCGGTTGCCTTACAAGTGTGGTTATATGAATGATGTTACAACAAAAGTAAGAACAATAAAATAAATTACATTTCTATACTATAACAATTAATAACAATTGGTAATCTTCCCAATTTATAAAAAACCTTTTTATGAACGTTGCCAGTATTTATAAAAGCAAAGGTTCGCTTGCAGTATAGGAGTTTTACATATTGAATATTATCCGGACATGATTAAACTTGTTCTAAATAACTCCTACATATCTTTTATTATGATCATTTATTTATAAGGGAAGTGTTGATAATCTAGTAAGGAATATTCATAGTTTATGGGATACATTTTTAATTTTATTATCGTTATTCTTGATATTTATTATTGCAGATATTGATTATTGTTAAATTCTTGTTACAAAGATAATAATAATAAATTAAAATACTGGTAACAACAAGATCCATAACCTGGTACAATGAGGACCTATATTGACTAGATAATAGAAACTATTTAATTTAAGATTTAGAAGTTACAATATAAAAATATATATATCCTATTAACTTCTAAATTGTATCATTAAACGCTTTCACTTGAGTCCTGCCTTTTGCGCCATTTCTTCTTTCCACATACACCTACAGGTATAGCAACCTGCTCTTTATTTCTAAATGCTGACACCTAGTGGCTCACACTTGTAAACATTACAAACATAATTTAAAAAACTTTTTTTCTCAATGAAAATTTTATACAATTTAAAACTCAACAATATAGATATGGAGAAGGCAGATCTAATATAAAGATTACATCAAAGGCAATGTGCAACTTGTCACTATGTTATTTGCTTTTAGAGTTTAGCCTCAAAAACAGCCTCATAAAAATACACTCAAATCAATTTCCCTATTCATCCCTTTGGGAACTGTTTGTGTCCAGGTGGTCTCAATGTTGATTTAGATTTAGCAGCCTTCATGTAAGTTTTCTTATTTATAGCTTTTAGTTTAGGATTAGGTCCTTTAGTGTACAGTGTTTCAGGGAATTTTTGGGATAGGTGTACTTACTTACACATGTATATCTATATGTGTGCACATCTCCCTTCATTTATACATTTGTGTATGTATATTTATATATGTATGTGACAAAGAATTAATTAATCAATTTATTTATTAATAATTTATTTATTTATTAATGATATATTTTTTATGTATATTTTGGACATTTTAAATATTTTTGAGATTTTTAGTAGTAGTATTTTTATATTTTTTAAATTACATGAATTGATGAATTTGAAAATGAATATTTTTATGTCCAGAATATTTGGGTAGTATTTGAATGGTATTTAAATGGTATTTGAGTGGCATTTAAATAGTATCCAAATAACATTGAAGTAGTATAATATTTAGATGTTTTCAAATCAGTATTATTATGTATTTTAATGGCATAACTTATGGGTGCTAATAGTAATAATCATTATAGAGTAGATAGGATACAATGGCTGTTCCCTTACACATTGGTTTAGATTTTGATCTATGCACAATATACACCATACTATTAATGGCTATAAAAACACTTGTGAAAATACATTGGTTCTTGAATTTATTAGTGATAGTTTTTCTTGTGGTCTATTATTTTACATTTTTTCGGTAAAATTTAGTAATTATATGTTTAACAGTACATTACTATATATGTTTTTAATAGTATAAAAATATAAAATTAAAATATTTGTGTTTTTAACAGTTTTTTGTTATTATAACTTTGTTCTCTTTTTGTCTTTTATTTCGTACTATCCTTCAACATTTTTTCGATAATTGGCAAAAGATGCTTGTGCAAATCCAGTTTCTTGTAGTTTAGTAATGACATCATTAGGTTTATTAACTTATTTTGCTGCAGCATAATTTATATACCATTTTATAGTATTTTAGCATAGTTATGTTTTTAATCGTATTATCATAATATGTGCCACTTATTTAATATGCATCGTAACTTTAGCTTGCTTCCTATAACAAACACAGCAGGCAGGCTAGTTATATAAAGAGACCTTTCTCCATCCAATAAAATAAGCTTGATGGCTATATAATAACCTGCACTGTGGGAAGGGACATGAACTTTTACCTCTTGAGAAAGACCGCACGGTGGCGGTTGAAACACGTTGAGGCTTTTGGACTACATGAGGATCCGTACTCTGTTCCAGTGACGTAACCGGCTTCTACATTGACGCTCTCTAATACAAGCGTTTTTTTTATTTGAAGTCACTACAACGGACATTAACTCAAAACGGACACTTTTTGCTCAGAAACTTTCATGTTCATTTGCAAAGATTTATGTTTTAACTGCCGTGGAGATCAGATGTTATTTTAACAAACCGCCTGAATAAATTACAATTTTGTAAGTACAATTCAGAGAGTGGGGTGTGTTTGTTGTAATCTACCTACACTTGAGTCTGTTTGCGCTTATCTGTTTCAGAGATTTGGGATTCTACTTCACTCCAGGAGGCACGCAGGACACCTTCGGTCATTTTTGCAGCAACAGGTCTCGTATATAATAATCATTACATAGTTGTACTTATTTGCACCTTTTGTGTGTTTCTTTGCTCCTTGTCTTATCTTTAGGAATTTGTTTAATAATAATTAGTGATTCCTAATCAACACAAGTTAAACCAATTTTTTTTTTTTTTTTTTATATATTTATGTATTGCTTTTATTAAGTATTAATCTTTATTCTTATTGTTATTTATCCTTTTGGTGTTTATTTTGTTTATTTTGTTTATTTAGTTTATTTTGTTTATTTTGTTTATTTTGTTATATCATAGCAATTTTGAATCACCCCTGGCAGCTAGCGCTGTTTAATTATTGTGCTTTTTACCATTTTATCAGGGTCTTTCTTCTTTCTATTGCTCTTTGTAATAACCCTACCTTTTGGTGATAGTAATACTTTTTTGATGACCTCATCTTTCATTCTTTGTGGATAGCCTCGCTCTACAAATCTAACCCCCATTTCCATAAGTCTTACATGTGCCAGAGTGTCATCTCTCACAATCCTTCTCACTCTTAGCATTTGGCTAAACGGAAGTGACTTAATCAATGCTGGGGCATGGGCACTAGTATAGTGAAGTAGACTGTTTTTATCTGTTTTTTTCCTATATAAATCAGTCTTTAGTACTCCCCCATCCTTATACACTTTAGTGTCCAAAAAGTTAAAAGATTCCTCACTCCAGGATAATGTAAATTTCATATTTCTTGTTGCAGAATTTAATTCTGCCACAAATCTCTGGAGGGATCCAACGTCACCCCACCAAATGCCGAAAATATCATCTATGTAACGCCACCAGGTGGCGCCACATAGTTGAAATAATTTATTCTCATATACAAATTTCTCTTCGAAGATGTTCATAAAGATATTTGCATAGGTACTTCACAAAGTGCACAAAAATTTAGAGACAGCTCCTGGTCGTCCAATTGTGGCAAGTACTGATTCTTTCTTTACCAATATCTCCATATACCTGGATAAGTTGTTAAGGCCATTTGTAACACAATCCATGTCTTTTATTAAAGACACAAATGATTTTTTGGAAAAAATCAACAACTTATCTGGGACTATGGATAAATGTATACTTTTCAGTTTGGATATTGTAAGTCTCTACACCTCAATACCCCATACTAGTGGCTTAGATACAGTTAAATTTGTAATTGCAAAAAGTAATAGATTTTCCCTGGAACAACAACAGTTCATAGTTGAGTTATTAGAAATCATTTTGTATTGTAACTATTTTTTATTCGAGGATTCATATTATGTACAGAAACAGGGAACAGCTATGGGGTCCAGCGTCGCCCTACCTATGCAAATATCTTTATGAACATCTTCGAAGAGAAATTTGTATATGAGAATAAATTATTTCAACTATGTGGCGCCACCTGGTGGCGTTACATAGATGATATTTTCGGCATTTGGTGGGGCGACGTTGGATCCCTCCAGAGATTTGTGGCAGAATTAAATTCTGCAACAAGAAATATGAAATTTACATTATCCTGGAGTGAGGAATCTATTAACTTTTTGGACACTAAAGTGTATAAGGATGGGGGAGTACTAAAGACTGATTTATAAAGGAAAAAAACAGATAAAAACAGTCTACTGCACTATACTAGTGCCCATGCCCCAGCATTGATTAAGTCACTTCCGTTTAGCCAAATGCTAAGAGTGAGAAGGATTGTGAGAGATGACACTCCAGCACATGTAAGACTTATGGAAATGGGGGTTAGATTTGTAGAGCGAGGCTATCCACAAAGAATGATAGATGAGGTCATCAAAAAAGTATTACTAACACCAAAAGGTAGGGTTATTACAAAGAGCAATAGAAAGAAGAAAGACCCTGATAAAATGGTGTTTATCACAGAATATAATGCCTTTAGTCCTAAAATTCAAAGGATTATTTGTAAACATTGACATATTCTAAGTGAATGTAATCCTGAGGTAAAAGCTTTTAGACAGCCACCTATGCCTGCCTATACTAGGCTTCCTAGCCTAAGAGATAAGATAATTAGGGCAGATGTAGGTAGTAAAAAGAGAACTAAACAGAGTTTTATTACTTCTAAAAATAATGGCTGTTATCCCTGCCTTAATTGTTCAAATTGCAACAATCTAATAAAAGGAGAAAGTTTTTCCCACCCCCTAACAGGTCAGAAATTTGGAGTCAAAGGATTCTATAATTGTAATGCCACTTATGTGGTATACCTGATTAAATGCCCATGTGGCATAATTTATATTGGCGAGACGACCCAAAGGGTCAGGGATAGAATCCTACAACACAAATCCAATATTAGGAACGGTGATCTCAATGCCCCTGTAGCACATCATTTTGTTGAGAAGGGTCATACAGTCTCGCAGTTAAGATTTCAGATTATTGACTATGTGCCACCTCTGAGAAGAGGGGGCAATAGGGAATGTCTGCTTAAAAAGAGAGAGGCACTTTGGATTAATAAATTGGAGTCACTTATTCCCAAAGGGATGAATAGGGAAATTGATTTGAGTGTATTTTTATGAGGCTGTTTTTGAGGCTAAACTCTAAAAGCAAATAACATAGTTATAAGTTGCACATTGCCTTTGATGTAATCTTTATATTAGATCTGCCTTCTCCATATCTATATTGTTGAGTTTTAAATTGTATAAAATTTTCATTGAGAAAAAAAGTTTTTTAAATTATGTTTGTAATGTTTACAAGTGTGAGCCACTAGGTGTCAGCATTTAGAAATAAAGAGCAGGTTGCTATACCTGAAGGTGTTAATTAAGTAGGTGGGGCCACACCTGGTTATAGGTATTTAAGTCTGTGTATAGATACTCACATTATATGAACATGAATAAGGGTGCATAGCCAGAAACGTCGTTCTGTTTCTATGCCTTTTTATCCTTGTGTTATGGAATAAAAGAGAATATTTTGAATATTACAAGTGGTGCTGCTGTGATTTCCTACTTTTGACATTATCTACTTGGTGTTTGGCAGTTTACACCTCACAGCTTTTGCACACTTTTGGGACATTGGTGCTGGATACACACTTTGTTTGGTTGCTCTTAGTGGTACCCAGAGAGTGATGCCCTGAAGTAAAAAATGATGTGGTCAATGTACCAAAAATGCCAATAAGGGCCAACAATATAACTAAATGCAGGAGGGGGCAGTGCGAACGCCTGACACACATTTCGCAAATGCTTTAGCAAAGGTGCCGAACACTTCAACACACAGTGAATTTTATATGCTCAATACATACATATGATGTCAATTCCATTAATATGTATAAGTTTACTAAACATATATTATATGACAACACAATGTATTATTATGTGGCCCTGCATCCTAGCAGACAATTTTCAACTGTCAATATACTATAGTTATCCAATTAGGATGGATATCGTATGATATTATTGGTAATCCGTAATAGCATTCATTCTCTGATATTTATTAGAGAGCACCATGGAGTGATAATCGATTGCTAGATATTTTTCTGGGCAGTATATCCTTCTGTAAATTATAAAAAACATGTGTGATAAACTGAGTAGGGACATAAAATACTTTGGAAAAGGTAGAGTGTTTTCCTGGGATGAAAGAAATCCCAGGAGAACATAAAACTATCTGCCCTCCAATTCCAATAAAGATGATTTCTCAACTTCAGAATACGAATCATCAACAAATAAAGATTAATCTGAGGGACTCACTAACAGAACCCTACTAGTCCCTAATGCTAGCTATAGACAGGAAATATTGTCAAAAAACGAGGTGGAGGGCAAACCAAAATCAAAAGAAAAAGAAGGGGAGGGAAGGTCAGAAAGGACCAGAATTTTTGGCCTATCGAGGTGACCAGTAAACTGGGTTGCTGCCACCTACCCAGCCTGTTCCTAATAGCACTGTCTGAGTGCTCCTCCCAAATGTGAGTACCCTGATTAAGGTTTTTCTAAATACTATATTATACTACTGGCACACACAGGTGCCCCCTCTATTTTCTATTGTTTATCCAGCTATTGGGATCCTTTGTTCCTGTTTATCAAGTCTGAACAGTGAGCTGGGTCACTGCTAAACATCCAGCCTGCCTCTAATAGCACTGTTCGAGTGCTCCTCACAAATGTACCCTGATTAAGGTGTTTTTTGGCTTATTCCCATTGTGTTACTGGTACACACATGCACCTCTCTTGTTTTCTATATTTTTCTAGATCTTTTGACATCTACCTGTGAGGAGAGAGCAGCCGTCTATCAAATATCGGTACAATTGGAGTCCCATCAGGTGGACTTTCTGATACAAGTGTACAACTGCCACTTTGTAATACCCAAGAATCAGAGAATGGGTGATTTTAAGGGGACATACTCCTGTGGAACTTGTAAATATTGCCTCTACATACCCAACATCAAACAGATAAATATTTACCCAGGGGGAATAAGACACATCAATGAATTATTTAATTGCAAAACCAATAATATAATATATTGCTTGGAATGCAGTTGCAACAAAAAGTATGTAGGAATGTCATCGAGAGAATTCAGGAAGTGGTTGGGTGAACAGATTCCGCAGCGCTGTAAACATAGTCGGTGTACAGGATAGCTTTGTAGGGGTCAAGTGGGCAGAGGGCCCTGCCGAGAGTTTCACTGTTGTAGTCGGCTCTTATGAAGCGATCTGTAAACAGCTGGGCCCTTAGGATTACATTCTAAGGGGTTCAAGGGGAAAGCAATGGAGTTAGGAAAGGTTAGTGTTGGTTGTATGCATCCCTGAATAGTAGAGTTTTTAGGGAGTGCTTGAAGCTGTTAAAACTAGGGGAGAGTCTTATGGAGCGGGGCAGGGAATTCCACAAGATGGGGGCCAGTCTGGAGAAGTCCTGTAAACGGGAATGTGAGGAAGTAACAAGAGAGGAGGAGATCGTGAGCTGATCGAAGGGGACGGAAGGGAGAGTATCTAGAGACAAGTTCTGAGATGTAGGGGGGAGCAGTGCAGTTTAGAGCTTTATATGTCAGAGTGAGGATTTTATGTTTAATCCTAGAGGCAAGAGGAAGCCAGTGAAGGGATTGGCAGAGAGGTGCAGCAGATGAAGAGCGACGAGTAAGGAAGATGAGCCTGGCAGAGGCATTCATAATGGATTGCAAAGGAGCTATGTGGCAGCTAGGTAGACCAGAGAGGACGGAGTTGCAGTAGTCGAGGCGGGAAAGAATGAGAGAGTGGATTAAAATCTTGGATGTATCTTGTGTAAGGAAATGTCTAATTTTAGTGATGTTTTTAAGGTGGAAGCGGCAGGCTTTAGCTAAGGACTGAATGTGAGGAGTGAAGGAAAGGTCTGAGTCAAGTGTGACCCCAAGACATCGGGCATGCAGGGTAGGGGTAATGATGGAATTATCAACAGTTATAGAAAGTTTGGGGGTAGAGACATTGGAAGAAGGGGGGAAAATAAGGAGTTCAGTTTTGGAGAGATTTAGCTTAAGGTAGTGAGAGGACATCCAAGATGAGGTATGAGAAAGACAGTTAGTGACACGGGTTAGTAAGGAAGGAGGTAGGTCTGGTGCAGAGAGGTAGATTTGGGTGTCATCGGCATACAAATGGTATTGAAACCCATGGGACTTTATTAAGGAACCTAGTGATGCCGTGTAGATTGAAAAGAGAAGGGGACCAAGGACAGAGCCTTGAGGTACCCCAACAGAAAGTGGTAATGGGGCAGAGGATGCTCCAGAGAAGGCTACACTAAATGTACGGTTAGTTAAATAGGAAGAGACCCACGAGAGAGCTGTGTCACAGATGCGGAAGGATTGGAGGGTTTGGAGCAGAAGAGGGTGGTCAACAGTGTCAAAGGCTGCAGACAGGTCAAGGAGGATAAGCAGAGAGAAGTGGCCTTTGGATTTTGCTGTAAGTAGGTCATTGGTAACCTTGACAATTGCGGTCTCTGTAGAGTGATGAGAACGAAATCCAGATTGCAGTGGGTCAAGAAGAGAGTTTAGTGTAAGGAAATGGGATAGACGTGCGTAAACTAGCTTTTCGAGGAGCTTTGAGACAAGAGGGAGTAGGGCAATAGGTTGGTAGTTGGATGGGGAGGTTGGATCGAGGGAAGGTTTTTTGAGTATAGGTGTGACCAGTGCATGTTTTAGAGATGAGGGAAATATACCAGTGCTGAGGGAGAGGTTGAAAATGTGTGTGAGTATGGGGGTGAGGGTAGAAGAGAGGGAGGGGAGTAGCTGTGAAGGGATGGGGTCAAAGGGACAGGTAGTGAGGTGGGAGGACAGTATAAGGGCAGAAACTTCATCCTTGTTAACAGGGGCAAAAGAGCTGCATTTTTGGATATTTGGGTTTTGGGTGATTGTGAGCTTTTGAGGGGGTGGGAGATTGGAAGTATGTTGAGAGCTGATTTCACTTCTGATGGAGTCAATTTTGCTGTTGAAGTGGCTGGCAAAATCTTGAGCTGAGAGAAAGGTTGTGTTAGGAGGTGGGGATGGGTGGAGAAGAGTGTTGAACGTGGAGAACAGATGTTTAGGGTTAGAGGAAAGAATAGAGATGAGATTAGAGAAATATTGTTGCTTATAAAGATTAAGGGCAGAATAATAGGAGTTCAGGATGAACTTGTAGTGAAGAAAGTCAGCTGAACTCCGAGATTTCCTCCAGTGTCACTCAGCAGTATGGGAGCATCTGCATAGGTATCATGACAGAGGAGTATGCCAGGGCTGAGGATGAGAGTGTGGTTTCTGAGCTAAGGTTGGAGGGGCCAGAGTGTCAATGACCGATGGAAGGGTGGAATTATACTGGCAGATAGATTGGTCAGGGCAGGAAAAGGAGGTGATGGATGAGAGGAGAGGTATGAGAGAGCTAGTGAGCTGATTCAGATCTAATGACTTGCTTCTGTGAAGTTTGGTGTGAGGGATAGAGAGAGGGGGAGTTGTAGGTAGGGAAGTGATGTTGCAGGTTTGGAGATGATGGTCAGAGAGAGGAAAAGGGGAGTTTGTTAAATTTGAAAGAGGGCATCGATAGGTGAAAATCATATCAAGGGAATGACCATCTTTGTGAGTGGGAGAGTCAGTCCATTGTGACAGGTCAAAAGAGGAAGTCAGTTGAAGAAATTGTTTTGCAGAGGAGGCAGTGGGATTGTCAAGAGGGATGTTAAATTCGCCAAGAATGAGGGCAAGGGTGTCTGAGGAAAGGAAATAAGGAAGCCAGGCAGCAAAGTGAACTAAAATTGAGTTGGGGAGCCAGGGGGGCGGTATATGACTGCAACACGTATAGAGAGGGGAGAAAATAAGCAAATCAGGTGTGCTTAAAATGAAGAAAATGTGAGTGAAGAGAAGGGCTGTATTTGTTGGAAGGTGCAACGAGAGGAAAGTAAAATACTGACACCACCTCCTTGCCTATTGCGAGACCTAGAAGTGTGGCTGAAATGGAGACCCCCATGTGACAGTGCAGCAGTGGATGCTGTGTCTGAAGTAGAGAGCCAGGTTTCTGTAAGAGCCAGAAGGTTAAGAGAGTGGGAGATAAAGAGATCATGGATAGAAGTGAGCTTGTTGCAAACAGAGTGAGAGTTCCAGAGTGCACAAGTGAAGGGGGAGGTGGTTTTAGATGTAAGAGGAATCCGATTAAGGTTACCAGAGTTTAGTTTTTGAAGTCTATTGAAAGGCACACAGGGATGTGAAAGGTTAGGAGGTTGTGAGGGACCAGGATTAGGGGAGATGTCGCCAGCAGCTAGTATGAGCAAGAGGGAGAGTGACATGAGATGAGAAGCAGATTTGCAGTAATGAGACTGTTTTTTGGCTGAAGTGCATGGGGGGACAGAGAGTGTTTAAGAATAGGTAAAGTTCATGAGTACAAAAGTAAGATGAGTATAAGAGAGATGGGCTAATGAACAGTGCAGGTGGAGAGGGAGAAGGAGCAATTGAGTAATGGAGTTTGTTGTAGAGACAGGAGGTAGCAAAAAGGAAAATGAAGATATTGAGCATTATTATGAAAGTGGGAACCAAGTAAACACATAATAAGACACAGTGTTACAGCAGCACTTGCAAAAGGATACAATGAGATACATAAAACATAGTATTACAAGAGTACTTGCCTTGTGTCTTGCCCCTTGCCCAATCCTTGTTCAATTCTTGTATAATTCTTAAAAATTAGTGCCTCACTTATAAAATATTCACTTTAAAAATGTGAACATATGCTATTGTTAAAAAGTACACTGCCCAGGCAATGCACCCCTGTGCAATGCACATCCCCAAACTAGTGTGAAATTTATACAGGCAGGGCAGTCAGCTGAGTCCACTAATCAAAGACAGTTGGTAAGGCCAATTGGAATGTTAGAATCTGGTCAGGGTGAGATGAGCTAAGTAAACAGACAATAACATTTGGAGGGGGTTAAAACTGTGACATAAGAAAACTATAAATTTTAGAGTTATAGCAAGTATTGATAAGGAGTGAGCATCACATGGCAATTAACTAGACATTAGAATTGAGACATTGGGAAAAACATTATAATAAATGCAGGACTTAATTTTAACAACCTAAAATCATGTGCTCAATATACATATACACAGAGACTTGGAGTAAAATTACAGAAAAACAGGGAATAGCAGAATTTCAATGCAGGGCCTTAATTCACATACCTGAAAGCAGAAGAGAAAATGGGGCATATTTATCAAGCTCTGAATGGAGCTTGATGCCCCGTGTTTCTGGCGAGCCTGCAGACTCGCCAGAAACAGCAGTTATGAAGCAGCAGTCACAAAGACCGCTGCTCCATAACCTGTCCGCCTGCTCTGAGTAGGCGGACAGACATCGCCGGAAATCAACCCGATCGAGTACGATCGGGTTGATTGACACCCCCCTGCTGGCGGCCTATTGGCCGCGATTCTGCAGGGGGCGGCATTGCCTGGTGCAATGCTGAATACGACGAGCGTATTGCTCGCCGTATTCAGCGAGGTCTGTCGGACCTGATCCGCACTGTCGGATCAGGTCCGACAGACCTTGATAAATATGGGCCAATAGGTTAACTCAGCATTCCTTAGCATATGTCAGTAGAGAGTTTGTTAGTTAGTAACCAGCAGTGTGGTGAGTATTGAGTGTAAGTCTTGTATAATTCTTAAAAATTAGTGCCTCGCTCATAAAATTTTCACTTTGAAAATGTGAACATATGCTATAGTTAAAAAGTACACTGCCCAGGCAATGCACCCCCTAGAATATGCCAAAACAAATATGGAAAAAGGAAAAAAGATCACCTCAGTTGTGAAACCTTTTTTAGAGTTTCATGATGGCAAACCAGACCTTAAGTGCTGGATCCTGCAGAAAATCTCACTAGGCATAAGAGGAGGTAATATGGAAAATGCACTGCTAAAAGCAGAAACTAAGTGGATTTCCTGGCTACAAAGCATGACCCCTTTAGGTATGAATGAACAAATATCATACAGTGCATTCTTATAATATCTAGATGTTGATCATATAATCTTTTTAAACTTTGTGAACTGACAGTACCTGGACGTGGATTAATATACAGTCGCCTAGATTTAGAGTTTGGCGTTAGCCGTCAAAACCAGCGTTAGGGGCTCCTAACGCTGGTTTTGGGCTACCGCTGGTATTTAGAGTCAGTCAGGAAAGGGTCTAACGCTCACTTTACAGCCGCAACTTTTCCATACCGCAGATCCCCCTACTCCATTTGCGTATCCTATCTTTTCAATGGGATCTTTCTAACGCCGGTATCTAGAGTCTTGGCTGAAGTGAGCGTTAGAACTCTAACGACAAAACTCCAGCCGCAGCAAAAAGCCAGAAGTTAAATGACAATATGCAAATGAATAGAGAGGAAAATATGAATGAAACCCCCTTAAGACACAATAACCAAGATGTGAGACGAGAAAATAATCACATGAATAGAACTATAAGAGACCCCCAAACACAATACTACAGTAACTCTGAAAATAACAGAAATTTCCATCTCTATAATGACTACCACAATTCTGAGAGGTATCATAGTAATAATCGCAACTTTCAATATAACAATAATGAACATAATGCCCAATATAATAGACCAAGATACAACAATAATGATCACAATGCCCAATATGATAGACCAAGATACCCGAGGTATCAAAATAGAGATCATTTCTACTCAGAATTTAGACATAACATGCACAGACAGAATCCAGACAGAAGTAATCAAAACAGCTATAATAATTGGGAATACCCAAGAAGGACTAACAGATGGATAGAAAGACAGAATGATAATTGGAAGGTCCCGACATATAATCGATTTGAAACACTTAGAGACCATAGAACCCAAGAGGGGGAACAACAAAAAAATGATGAACAAGTTTTTTTAGAGAGAAGCCCTCTAGGGGAGGGCCACTCAAGAGATTTGATAAGACACGAAAGCGAATCAAATACCAGGAGAAAAAGAAATTTAGAGGAAAGAGAGGAGGAGGAGCTTCTAAACGAGGCAAAAAGGTGGAGATAGAGGCCAAACAGGGGATTTTCAATCTAAGTAGTATCAAACTAAAAACAGAAGAAGAAAAAGTTCTAAGTTTAGGTCTATCTTTCGCCCCAACTAAAAGATTAAACAAATTTAACACACATATTCACATTAAAAAGTTCGTGAGGAACCTAACAATAAAAAGATTTTTTCTCAAATGTCCCATTGAAAGACAAATAACTAACAGACCAGTTCTAGACAACATTCAGCATACAGATTTTAAGGTTAAATCAAAATTTAACCCAGTACAGGCAAAGGGCAACTACCTTGACACATTTGAAAAATTGGTATGCAAAGATATACAAAGATCAAATCTCCATAAGAAAAAGAAATATAATCTAAATGCCAAAGAAAAAGGAATAATTGAAAACCTTCAAAAAAACAATGATATAACCATCAAACCCGCGGATAAGGGCGGAGGTATTGTCCTTATGGATACTAGTAAATACATAAAAGAGGCAGATAGACTTTTAAACGATACCAAGACTTATAAAAACTAGATTTCAATCCAACCGAAAAATTCAATAAAACATTAAATAAAATTCTTAAAGAGGGCAGTGTATCAGGGATACTGAATAACAAAGAACTTGAATTTTTAACACCTAAATATCCCCGTATACCCATATTCTATTTCCTGCCAAAAATCCATAAATGTTTGGTCAACCCTCCAGGGAGACCAATCATTTCTGGAATAGAATCACTTTCGGCTAATTTATCCAAATATGTTGACAATTTCCTGCAAAAACACGTAAAGAATTTAAAGTCATACCTTAAAGACTCCACACAAGTATTAAATACACTTAAATCTATTAATTGGGAAGAAGGGATGTACCTGGTGTAACATGTGACGTTACATCGCTGTATACAGTGATTAACCATTCAAAGGGCATTAAAGCCGTAGACATGTTTCTCAGCTCTGATCCACTAATGACAGACCAACAGAGGTCCTTTATTCTAAAAAGTATTAAATATATACTAGAAAATAATTACTTCTCCTTTAACGAGAAATTTTATCTCCAAGTAGAGGGCACGGCCATGGGCACAAGGTTTGCACCTAGCTATGCCAATTTGTTTATGGGTGCATGGGAATCCCAGTTCTTTGAAAGCTATGGTGCAAACCTTGTGCTCTATAAAAGGTACATTGATGACCTGCTGATAGTATGGAGGGGGACAGAACAAGAATTAGAAATTATGTTTAAAGAAATGAATAACAATACTTGGGGTCTAAACTTCACATACAACTACAGTAAAGACTCAATAGTATTTTTAGATCTAGAAATTATGAGGGTGGAAAACAATTTGGAAACAAAAACTCATTTTAAAAAGGTCGACTGCAGCAATTACATACACGCAAATAGCTGCCACCTAGACGTATGGAAAAAGAGTATCCCAATAGGGCAATATTTACGTATTAGGAAGAACTGCTCTAGGTTAGCAGACTTTGAACAGCAGTCTGAGATCCTATTAGAAAGATTTAAAATTAGGGGTTATCAAAAAGATATCACAGAGAAAGCCAAAGATAGAGCAAAAAATATGGATAGGGAGTCCCTACTAATGTACAAAGAAAGACCAATGGAAAATAATACCGATAAAATAAAAATTCCGTTTATAACAGATTACAGTATTGATCAAAATATCATAAAAAAAGCAATAAAAAAACACTGGCATCTCCTTAAAGAAGATGATGTATTAGGTGAAAAAAATCTCTGATAACCCCGTATTTATATTCAAAAAAGTTGCCAATTTAAAGACACTCCTAGCCCCTAGTGAATTGAAAAAAACAAAGAAAATCATTCAAAAAGATCTAACAGGTAAAGATATCATGGGATTCTTTCCCTGCTATACATGCAAAGCCTGCAGTCATAGTAGTAAAGTGGAAAAAATCGAAATTAATAAGGATACAAAACCCCTAATTATTCAGGATATCATAAGATGTACCAATAAAAATATAATCTACATCTTAAAGTGCTCCTGCAACCTTTTTTACTTTGGAGAAACTACAAGAATGGTAAGGGATCGCATAAGAGAACACATTGGTAATATTAAAAATGGTAAGGATGACACCCACTTATACAAACACTTTAAAACAGTTCATAAAGGAAATACTAAACACTTAAAATACTGGGCCATAAAGAAAGTACATAAACATTGGAGAGGTGGCAATTTAGAGAAGAAATTGTTGATAAAGGAAGCCGAAATGATCTATAAATACGATACTTTACACCCCAAAGGCCTGAACTCTGAACTAGATCTCTCACCCTTTCTTTTTGAATTATAATAGTATTAACATAAAATGTGTCAAAATAACTCGAATCCAGTACACAAACCTTAACTTATAACAATAGCAATCTGAGAATATGTAACTATACCCTTTGCAAAGCAGATGTAAATATTACAAGCAAAACATGTTTATAAACAACTGTTACGTCCTTATAGGAGGGACAATATTAATTACAATGGATTAAAATCTGTTTTTATAGTGTAAGTAAATATATAACATGTAGTAAGAATGATAACTAGTATTTGCTAGCTTGCAAAATATCATTTGATATTTAAAATAATAGGAAACTAAAAAAGAAAAATGACTCAAACATCAGAAAAAGAACTCAGAGTTAAAAAAGTTAAAAAATCTTCTTTGGAGTTTAAATACTTCCACCTTAAGCCTTTGAACATGCACAAGGAATACGATACCCGTATGAAGAAAAAACCTGTAATTCCACCTTTACAAAAAAGTATCTGAAAGGGACCAATCAGAATTATCCACAGCCTACTTAAGACCACCTTTTGCCAGTCACCTGCATCTTGATAAAGCTCCCTGGTGAGTGAAACGCGTCGATCTAAGTGACTGTACCTACTACAGATAAGGACATCTGAATCTCAAATGAACTTTTAACAAATTTCTGAGGTAACCCGGGTTATTCTGTTACGTCTTGAATCATCAATACCGGAGTCTAAATAATCCCTGCGTGCATTGGCACTAGGTGCAGGGTGTAATTTCAACTGACTCACAAAGAATTTATTTCCCAAATTCTATCTGGATAAAATACACACTCCAGCTGAGAATTTCTTCTTTTTTTTTGACAACCGGAAGATTTACCGGTGACGTCAGACGCCAAGATCCATGCGGCGCACTGACTCGGCTGAGAGATAGCCGGCGGACACAGGCTCCAGAAGCTCTTCCAGGACATAAAAAAAAAAAAAAAAAAAAGTAAGCTTTAAATTTGTCTTAACCATATCTGAAGGGAGAGTACAATCACCCCTAGAAAATATACCTCTGTGTGTTATCACAATCTATTACGGAACTTGCATAGAGACTTTTTGCATTATCCACATATAATCTGAAGGCGATACAAAAATAACTCAGTCTGGATAAACGAATCTATCACACCAAAAGTTATAACGAGAGTTAAACCACACAAGATTCTACTATGCTTATATGATATATAGGTTTTGACTATTTGCTGTTCATCACTTAGATTGTTTTATAGAAGTTTTTTTAGATTTTTATGGTTTTTAGAGAAACTTGAGGCTGTGCAATTGGGGAGACGTCCCCTATCTAATTGTTATATTGTAATATTTTTAATCGAAAATAAATTTGTAAAATTATTTACATCTGTGTGCATTTACTATTAAGGGCTATCTGTAAGGTCCCTTGGATCCTGCTAATTTCTAGCCTGGACCAATAAACATATATTCTCAATATTGCTATTGGTACTACACCACTACCTAGTCTCCAAGTACTATATTATCCTATATATAGGATATTTCCAAACATAACAAATTCCGAACACTGTTAATGACACATTTTTTCACATCATCTTATTAGCAACAATTTTAGTTACTTTTCACATCACCTCGTTAGCAACAATTTTAGTTACTTTTCTATATCACTTACACAAAGTTTAAATCCACTTCTAAAGAACACCTTTATTAACATTTGTTTTATTTTATAAAATGAAGTTTTATTAATTAATTTCCATTTACTATTTTAATATATATTTAAAAAATTAAGGTAATATTAATGACCCTTAAAGAAAAATATACTTTGTTCTGATACCTTTAGCTTTTTTAGCGCACTTACCCCACTCCCCCCTTTTTTTCATTCATAAAGCTCTTAACTACTGTGCTCTAAAGTACACTAACACCCATAAACTACCTATGTACCCCTAAACCGAGGCTGACCGCACACCGCCGCAACCTACATTATCCCTATGTACCCCTAATCTGCTGCCCCTAAAACCGCCGACCCCTATATTATATTTATTAACCCCTAATCTGCCCCCCCAACGTCGCCGCTACCTACCTACAATTATTAACCCCTAATCCACTACTATAATAAAGTTATTAACCCCTAATCCGCCTCACTCCCGCTTCAATAACCCTATAATAAATAGTATTAACCCCTAATCTGCCCTCCCTAACATCGCCGACACCTAACTTCAAGTATTAACCCCTAATCTGCCGACCGGACCTCACCGCTACACTAATAAATTTATTAACCCCTAAAGCTAAGTCTAACCCTAACACTAACACCCCCCTAAGTTAAATATAATTTTTATCTAACAAAATAAATTAACCCTTATTGAATAAATTATTCCTATTTAAAGCTAAATGCTTACCTGTAAAATAAATCCTAATATAGCTACGATATAAATTATAATTATATTGTAGCTATTTTAGGATTAATATTTATTTTACAGGTAACTTTGTATTTATTTTAACCAGGTACAATAGTACCTAGTTAAAATAATTACAAAATTACCTGTAAAATAAATAAATAATAAAACACTACACTATCAATAAATTAATTAAATAAAATACCTACAATTATCTACAATTAAACCTAACACTACACTATCAATAAATGAATTACATAAAATACCTACAAATAAATACAATTAAATAAACTAACTAAAGTACAAAAAATAAAAAAGAACTAAGTTACAAAAAATAAAAAAATAATTTACAAACATTAGAAAAATATTACAACAATTTTAAGCTAATTACACCTACTCTAAGCCCCCTAATAAAATAACAAAGCCCCCAAAAATAAAAAAATTCCCTACCCTATTCTAAAATAAAAATAGAAAAGCTCTTTAAACCTTACCAGCCCTTAAAAGGGCCTTTTGCGGGGCATGCCCCAAAGAATTCTGCTCTTTTGCCTGAAAAAAAATCATACAATACCCCCCCAACATTACAACGCACCACCCACATACCCCTAATCTAACCCAAACCCCCCTTAAATAAACCTAACACTAAGCCCCTGAAGATCTTCCTACCTTATCTTCACCACGCCGGGTATCACCGATCGGTCCAGAAGAGCCTCCGAAGTCTTCATCCAAGCCCAAGCGGGGGCTGAAGAGATCCATCATCGGGCTGAAGAGGTCCATCATCGGGCTGAAGAGGTCAATCATCGGGCTGAAGAGGTCCATCAACGGGCTGAAGTCTTGATCCAAGCGGCGGCTGAAGAGGTCCATCATCGTGCAGAAGTCTTCATCCTATCCTGGCAGAAGAGGACATCCGGACCGGTAGACATCTTCATCCAAGCTGCATCTTCTATCTTCATCCATCCGGAGCGGAGCGGAGCCATCTTCTTCCAGCTGACGCGGATCCATCCTCTTCTACCGACGCCTACTCGCCGAATGACGGTTCCTTTAAATGACGTCATCCAAGATGGCGTCCCTCGAATTCCGATTAGCTGATAGGATTCTATCAGCCAATCGGAATTAAGGTAGGAAAATTCTGATTGGCTGATGGAATCAGCCAATCAGATTCAAGTTCAATCCGATTGGCTGATCCAATCAGCCAATCAGATTGAGCTTGCATTCTATTGGCTGATCGGAACAGCCAATAGAATGCGAGCTCAATCTGATTGGCTGATTCCAGAGGATGGATCCGCGTCAGCTGGAAGAAGATGGCTCCGCCCTGCTCCGGATGGATGAAGATAGAAGATGCGGCTTGGATGAAGATGTCTACCGGTCCGGATGTCCTCTTCTGCCCGGATAGGATGAACACTTCTGCCCGATGATGGACCTCTTTAGCCCGATGATGGATCTCTTCAGCCCCCGCTTGGGCTTGGATGAAGACTTCGGAGGCTCTTCTGGACCGATCGGTGATACCCGGCGTGGTGAAGATAAGGTAGGAAGATCTTCAGGGGCTTAGTGTTAGGTTTATTTAAGGGGGGTTTGGGTTAGATTAGGGGTATGTGGGTGGTGGGTTGTAATGTTGGGGGGTATTGTATGTTTTTTTTTCAGGCAAAAGAGCAGAATTCTTTGGGGCATGCCCCGCAAAAGGCCCTTTTAAGGGCTGGTAAGGTAAAAGAGCTTTTCTATTTTTATTTTAGAATAGGGTAGGGAATTTTTTTATTTTAGGGGGCTTTGTTATTTTATTAGGGGGCTTAGAGTAGGTGTAATTAGCTTAAAATTGTTGTAATATTTTTCTAATGTTTGTAAAAAAAAAAATATTTTTTTATTTTTTGTAACTTAGTTCTTTTTTATTTGTTGTACTTTAGTTAGTTTATTTAATTGTATTTATTTGTAGGTATTGTATTTAATTAATTTATTGATAGTGTAGTGTTAGGTTTAATTGTAGATAATTGTAGGTATTTTATGTAATTAATTTATTGATAGTGTAGTGTTAGGTTTAATTGTAGATAATTGTAGGTATTTTATTTAATTAATTTATTGATAGTGTAGTGTTAGGTTTAATTGTAACTTAGGTCAGGATTTATTTTACAGGTAATTTTGTAATTATTTTAACTAGGTAGCTATTAAATAGTTAATAACTATTTAATAGCTATTGTACCTGGTTAAAATAAATACAAAGTTACCTGTAAAATAAATATTAATCCTAAAATAGCTACAATATAATTATAATTTATATTTTAGCTATATTAGGATTTATTTTACAGGTAAGTATTTAGCTTTTAATAGGAATCATTTATTTAATAAGAGTTAATTTATTTCGTTAGATAAAAATTATATTTAACTTAGGGGGGGTGTTAGTGTTAGGGTTAGACTTAGCTTTAGGGGTTAATACATTTATTAGAGTAGCAGTGAGGTCCGGTCGGCAGATTAGGGGTTAATACTTGAAGTTAGGTGTCGGCAATGTTAGGGTGGGCAGATTAGGGGTTAATACTATTTATTATAGGGTTATTAAGGCGGGAGTGAGGCGGATTAGGGGTTAATAACTTTATTATAGTAGCGGTGAGGTCCGGTCGGCAGATTAGGGGTTAAGAAGTGTAGGTAGGTAGCGGCGACGTTGGGGGGGGCAGATTAGGGGTTAATAAATATAATATAGGGGTCTGCGGTGTTAGGGGCAGCAGATTAGGGGTACATAGGGATAACGTAGGTGGCGGCGGTATACGGAGCGGCAGATTAGGGGTTAAAAAAAATATGCAGGGGTCAGCGATAGCGGGGGTGGCAGATTAGGGGTTAATAAGTATAAGGTTAGGGGTGTTTAGACTCGGGGTACATGTTAGGGTGTTAGGTGCAGACTTAGGAAGTGTTTCCCCATAGGAAACAATGGGGCTGCGTTAGGAGCTGAACGCTGCTTTTTTGCAGGTGTTAGGTTTTTTTTCAGCTCGAACTGCCCCATTGTTTCCTATGGGGAAATTGTGCATGAGCACGTTTTTGAAGCTGGCCGCGTCCGTAAGCACCACTGGTATTGACAGTTGCAGTGGCGGTAAATATGCTATACGCTCCCTTTTTGGAGCCTAACGCAGCCCTTCTGAGAACTCTAAATACCAGCGGTATTTAAAAGGTGCGGGGGAAAAAAAAACAGCGTTAGCTACGCGGGTCGTTACCGACAAAACTCTAAATCTAGCCGAGTTATTCTGGCTACTTTTATATGCTCAATACATATGTCTGATGTCAATTCCATTAATATGTATGAGTTTACTAAACATATATTATATGACAACACAATGTATTATTATGTGGCCCTGCATCCTAGCAGACAATCTGCATCTGTCAATATACTATAGTTATCCAATTAGGATGGATATTGTTTGATATTATTAGTAATCCATAATAGCATTCATTCTCCGATATTTATTAGAGAGCACCATGGAGTTATAATCGATTGTTAGATATTTTTCTGGGTAGTATATCCTTGTGTATTTGGTGGTTTTTAAATGACAATGCCACCTTAACAGTTGTCATATTATTTTGTGTCTCAAATAAACCATGGCTCTAGCATAGGCTACCGTGATCTACAACTATACAGAGTTAATATCACGTAGTCTTTGTCTGTGTGGAACTACCTATATATATCCCACTATCGCAATCTATTTGCTAATCTAATACGATCTTGGTCTTTTTCATTTTTTTGCCCAGCTGCCTAAGTAGCCCTGGTTATAAGATTAATGACAATAATATTTATTGGCATAAAGTCTTATATTGTTACACGAAATAGCCATATAAGTTAGCCCTTATAGCCATTTATTATTTACATCCACTTCTGAGTAGTGATATATATACAATTTTTTTATAACCATAGAGCTAATTTTGATAATAGCAGCGATCACTCTGTACTTTGTTTATAGACAGAACCTCGTGGTTATATTGCTAGAGGGGACAGTGACCGTTTTATTCCGATAATAATTTTTTATATATCTTTTAATTATTGGATAGCATGGTCCATCATTATTTATTATTTTTATCTCATTAAAGTTAAGTTTAAAACTCAACACTGCTATACACAATATCAATATACGTGTGCCATATTATGTTTCTTCCTTGTTCTCGTCTTTATTATTAATCTTCTCCTAAAATGCCTGATAAGGAAAATACATGGAAAGGGATCTGAGACCATTCCTCTATACAGAATATCACCGGATCCTTCAAATTTTAATGTTGACACTGGTGGACTCTCCTCTTTATTTCACCCCACAGGTTTTCTTTGGGGTTCAAGTCAGCGGACTGGGATGGCCATAGCAGGACCTTGATTTTGTGATCAGTAAACCATTTTTGTGTTTATTTTGATGTATGTTTTATATCATTGTCCTGCGGGAAGATCCAAACATGGTCCATTTTAAGCTTTCTGGCAGAGGCAGTCAGGTGTTGATTTAATATATGGCACAAAAACAGCCCAAAACATTAAAGAGCCACTGTCGTATTCCTCAGCCTAGCGGCTGTCAATAATGATAGCAACAGACGTATGTATGATTCTCACAGAGAGAGATGCTGTAATAATTATTATTATATGCCTTAGCTATAGACAAATATTCAATCTAGTTTATCTAACAGATTAAATTATTATTTGTCTAGAAAATATTAGTTGACATAAATTACTTTATTAATCACAACAAGATTAATACATACCTTGAGATCTGAAGGTGACAGCTAACAACAGCTAAATAGAAGTTGAAAGCTTATATACACAATTTAAACCAATCAGATTAGACTATACCATAAGTAAAAGGCTAATTCTATATGTTAACTTCCTTAAAATACTTTATCATTTTGGCTGACTTATAGAAAATTTTGTTTTAACTTTTGCTCATGAGTAGTTTATAGTGAGTTAATAATAATTTTTGTATACAAGCACTAAATTGTGTTTTGATTGACAAGAGCAACTGGATGTTAATGTCAATTTGTATGTAGCTAGTGGTAAGTAGGGTTTTGATTGACAAGAGCAACTGGATGTACATGTCAATTTGTATGTAGCTAGTGGTAAGTAGGGTTTTGATTGACAAGAGCAACTGAATGTAAATGTCAATTTGTATGTAGCTAGTGGTAAGTAGGGTTTTGATTGACAAGAGCAACTGGATGTAAATGTCAATTTGTATGTAGCTAGTGGTAAGTAGGGTTTTGATTGACAAGAGCAACTGGATGTAAATGTCAATTTGTATGTAGCTAGTGGTAAGTAGGGTTTTGATTGACAAGAGGAACTGGATGTAAATGTCAATTTGTATGTAGCTAGTGGTAAGTAGGGTTTTGATTGACAAGAGCAACTGGATGTAAATGTCAATTTGTATGTAGCTAGTGGTAAGTAGGGTTTTGATTGACAAGAGCAACTGAATGTAAATGTCAATTTGTATGTGGCTAGTGGTAAGTAGGGTTTTGATTGACAAGAGCAACTGAATGTAAATGTCAATTTGTATGTAGCTAGTGGTAAGTAGGGTTTTGATTGACAAGAGCAACTGGATGTAAATGTCAATTTGTATGTAGCTAGTGGTAAGTAGGGTTTTGATTGACAAGAGCAACTGGATGTACATGTCAATTTGTATGTAGCTAGTGGTAAGTAGGGTTTTGATTGACAAGAGCAACTGAATGTAAATGTCAATTTGTATGTAGCTAGTGGTAAGTAGGGTTTTGATTGACAAGAGCAACTGGATGTACATGTCAATTTGTATGTAGCTAGTGGTAAGTAGGGTTTTGATTGACAAGAGTAACTGAATGTAAATGTCAATATGTATGTAGCTAGTGGTAAGTAGGGTTTTGATTGACAAGAGTAACTGAATGTAAATGTCAATTTGTATGTAGCTAGTGGTAAGTAGGGTTTTGATTGACAAGAGTAACTGAATGTAAATGTCAATTTGTATGTAGCTAGTGGTAAGTAGGGTTTTGATTGACAAGAGCAACTGGATGCACATGTCAATTTGTATGTAGCTAGTGGTAAGTAGGGTTTTGATTGACAAGAGCAACTGAATGTAAATGTCAATTTGTATGTAGCTAGTGGTAAGTAGGGTTTTGATTGACAAGAGCAACTGAATGTAAATGTCAATTTGTATGTAGCTAGTGGTAAGTAGGGTTTTGATTGACAAGAGCAACTGGATGTAAATGTCAATTTGTATGTAGCTAGTGGTAAGTTTGTTTTGATTGACAAGAGCAACTGAATGTAAATGTCAATTTGTATGTAGCTAATGGTAAGTAGGGTTTTGATTGACAAGAGCAACTGGATGTACATGTCAATTTGTATGTAGCTAGTGGTAAGTAGGGTTTTGATTGACAAGAGCAACTGGATGTACATGTCAATTTGTATGTAGCTAGTTGTAAGTAGGTTTTTGATTGACAAGCGCAACTGAATGTAAATGTCAATTTGGATGTAGCTAGTTGTAAGTAGGTTTTTGATTGACAAGCGCAACTGAATGTAAATGTCAATTTGTATGTAGCTAGTGGTAAGTAGGGTTTTGATTGACAAGAGTAACTGAATGTAAATGTCAATTTGTATGTAGCTAGTGGTAAGTTTGTTTTGATTGACAAGAGCAACTGGATGTACATGTCAATTTGTATGTAGCTAGTGGTAAGTAGGGTTTTGATTGACAAGAGCAACTGGATGTACATGTCAATTTGTATGTAGCTAGTGGTAAGTAGGGTTTTGATTGACAAGAGCAATTGGATGTAAATGTCAATTTGTATGTAGCTAATGGTAAGTAGGGTTTTGATTGACAAGAGCAACTGAATGTAAATGTCAATTTGTATGTAGCTAGTGTTAAGTAGGGTTTTGATTGACAAGAGCAACTGAATGTAAATGTCAATTTGTATGTAGCTAGTGGTAAGTAGGGTTTTGATTGACAAGAGCAACTGAATGTAAATGTCAATTTGTATGTAGCTAGTGGTAAGTAGGGTTTTGATTGACAAGAGCAACTGAATGTAAATGTCAATTTGTATGTAGCTAGTGGTAAGTAGGGTTTTGATTGACAAGAGCAACTGAATGTAAATGTCAATTTGTATGTAGCTAGTGGTAAGTAGGGTTTTGATTGACAAGAGCAACTGAATGTAAATGTCAATTTGTATGTAGCTAGTGGTAAGTAGGGTTTTGATTGACAAGAGCAACTGGATGTACATGTCAATTTGTATGTAGCTAGTGGTAAGTAGGGTTTTGATTGACAAGAGCAACTTAATGTAAATGTCAATTTGTATGTAGCTAGTGGTAAGTAGGGTTTTGATTGACAAGAGCAACTGAACGTAAATGTCAATTTGTATGTAGCTAGTGGTAAGTAGGGTTTTGATTGACAAGAGCAACTGAATGTAAATGTCAATTTGTATGTAGCTAGTGGTAAGTAGGGTTTTGATTGACAAGAGCAACTGGATGTACATGTCAATTTGTATGTAGCTAGTGGTAAGTAGGTTTTTGATTGACAAGAGCAACTGAATGTAAATGTCAATTTGTATGTAGCTAGTGGTAAGTAGGGTTTTGATTGACAAGAGCAACTGAATGTAAATGTCAATTTGTATGTAGCTAGTGGTAAGTAGGGTTTTGATTGACAAGAGCAACTCAATGTAAATGTCAATTTGTATGTAGCTAGTGGTAAGTAGGGTTTTGATTGACAAGAGCAACTGAATGTAAATGTCAATTTGTATGTAGCTAGTGGTAAGTAGGGTTTTGATTGACAAGAGCAACTGAATGTAAATGTCAATTTGTATGTAGCTAGTGGTAAGTAGGGTTTTGATTGACAAGAGCAACTGAATGTAAATGTCAATTTGTATGTAGCTAGTGGTAAGTAGGGTTTTGATTGACAAGAGCAACTGAATGTAAATGTCAATTTGTATGTAGCTAGTGGTAAGTAGGGTTTTGATTGACAAGAGCAACTGAATGTAAATGTCAATTTGTATGTAGCTAGTGGTAAGTAGGGTTTTGATTGACAAGAGCAACTGAATGTAAATGTCAATTTGTATGTAGCTAGTGGTAAGTAGGGTTTTGATTGACAAGAGCAACTGAATGTAAATGTCAATTTGTATGTAGCTAGTGGTAAGTAGGGTTTTGATTGACAAGAGCAACTGAATGTAAATGTCAATTTGTATGTAGCTAGTGGTAAGTAGGGTTTTGATTGACAAGAGCAACTGGATGTAAATGTCAATTTGTATGTAGCTAGTGGTAAGTTTGTTTTGATTGACAAGAGCAACTGGATGTACATGTCAATTTGTATGTAGCTAATGGTAAGTAGGGTTTTGATTGACAAGAGCAACTGGATGTACATGTCAATTTGTATGTAGCTAGTGGTAAGTAGGGTTTTGATTGACAAGAGCAACTGGATGTACATGTCAATTTGTATGTAGCTAGTGGTAAGTAGGGTTTTGATTGACAAGAGTAACTAAATGTAAATGTCAATTTGTATGTAGCTAGTGGTAAGTAGGGTTTTGATTGACAAGAGCAACTGAATGTAAATGTCAATTTGTATGTAGCTAGTGGTAAGTAGGGTTTTGATTGAGAAGAGCAACTGAATGTAAATGTCAATTTGTATGTAGCTAGTGGTAAGTAGGGTTTTGATTGACAAGAGCAACTGAATGTAAATGTCAATTTGTATGTAGCTAGTGGTAAGTAGGGTTTTGATTGACAAGAGCAACTGAATGTAAATGTCAATTTGTATGTAGCTAGTGGTAAGTAGGGTTTTGATTGACAAGAGCAACTGGATGTAAATGTCAATTTGTATGTAGCTAGTGGTAAGTTTGTTTTGATTGACAAGAGCAACTGGATGTACATGTCAATTTGTATGTAGCTAGTGGTAAGTAGGGTTTTGATTGACAAGAGTAACTGAATGTAAATGTCAATTTGTATGTAGCTAGTGGTAAGTAGGGTTTTGATTGACAAGAACAACTGGATGTAAATGTCAATTTGTATGTAGCTAGTGGTAAGTAGGGTTTTGATTGACAAGAGTAACTGAATGTAAATGTCAATTTGTATGTAGCTAGTGGTAAGTTTGTTTTGATTGACAAGAGCAACTGGATGTACATGTCAATTTGTATGTAGCTAGTGGTAAGTAGGGTTTTGATTGACAAGAGCAACTGGATGTACATGTCAATTTGTATGTAGCTAGTGGTAAGTAGGGTTTTGATTGACAAGAGTAACTGAATGTAAATGTCAATATGTATGTAGCTAGTGGTAAGTAGGGTTTTGATTGACAAGAGTAACTGAATGTAAATGTCAATTTGTATGTAGCTAGTGGTAAGTAGGGTTTTGATTGACAAGAGTAACTGAATGTAAATGTCAATTTGTATGTAGCTAGTGGTAAGTAGGGTTTTGATTGACAAGAGCAACTGGATGCACATGTCAATTTGTATGTAGCTAGTGGTAAGTAGGGTTTTGATTGACAAGAGCAACTGAATGTAAATGTCAATTTGTATGTAGCTAGTGGTAAGTAGGGTTTTGATTGACAAGAGCAACTGAATGTAAATGTCAATTTGTATGTAGCTAGTGGTAAGTAGGGTTTTGATTGACAAGAGCAACTGGATGTAAATGTCAATTTGTATGTAGCTAGTGGTAAGTTTGTTTTGATTGACAAGAGCAACTGAATGTAAATGTCAATTTGTATGTAGCTAATGGTAAGTAGGGTTTTGATTGACAAGAGCAACTGGATGTACATGTCAATTTGTATGTAGCTAGTGGTAAGTAGGGTTTTGATTGACAAGAGCAACTGGATGTACATGTCAATTTGTATGTAGCTAGTTGTAAGTAGGTTTTTGATTGACAAGCGCAACTGAATGTAAATGTCAATTTGGATGTAGCTAGTTGTAAGTAGGTTTTTGATTGACAAGCGCAACTGAATGTAAATGTCAATTTGTATGTAGCTAGTGGTAAGTAGGGTTTTGATTGACAAGAGTAACTGAATGTAAATGTCAATTTGTATGTAGCTAGTGGTAAGTTTGTTTTGATTGACAAGAGCAACTGGATGTACATGTCAATTTGTATGTAGCTAGTGGTAAGTAGGGTTTTGATTGACAAGAGCAACTGGATGTACATGTCAATTTGTATGTAGCTAGCGGTAAGTAGGGTTTTGATTGACAAGAGCAACTGAATGTAAATGTCAATTTGTATGTAGCTAGTGGTAAGTAGGGTTTTGATTGACAAGAGCAACTGGATGTACATGTCAATTTGTATGTAGCTAGTGGTAAGTAGGGTTTTGATTGACAAGAGCAATTGGATGTAAATGTCAATTTGTATGTAGCTAATGGTAAGTAGGGTTTTGATTGACAAGAGCAACTGAATGTAAATGTCAATTTGTATGTAGCTAGTGGTAAGTAGGGTTTTGATTGACAAGAGCAACTGAATGTAAATGTCAATTTGTATGTAGCTAGTGGTAAGTAGGGTTTTGATTGACAAGAGCAACTGAATGTAAATGTCAATTTGTATGTAGCTAGTGGTAAGTAGGGTTTTGATTGACAAGAGCAACTGAATGTAAATGTCAATTTGTATGTAGCTAGTGGTAAGTAGGGTTTTGATTGACAAGAGCAACTGAATGTAAATGTCAATTTGTATGTAGCTAGTGGTAAGTAGGGTTTTGATTGACAAGAGCAACTGAATGTAAATGTCAATTTGTATGTAGCTAGTGGTAAGTAGGGTTTTGATTGACAAGAGCAACTGGATGTACATGTCAATTTGTATGTAGCTAGTGGTAAGTAGGGTTTTGATTGACAAGAGCAACTTAATGTAAATGTCAATTTGTATGTAGCTAGTGGTAAGTAGGGTTTTGATTGACAAGAGCAACTGAACGTAAATGTCAATTTGTATGTAGCTAGTGGTAAGTAGGGTTTTGATTGACAAGAGCAACTGAATGTAAATGTCAATTTGTATGTAGCTAGTGGTAAGTAGGGTTTTGATTGACAAGAGCAACTGGATGTACATGTCAATTTGTATGTAGCTAGTGGTAAGTAGGTTTTTGATTGACAAGAGCAACTGAATGTAAATGTCAATTTGTATGTAGCTAGTGGTAAGTAGGGTTTTGATTGACAAGAGCAACTGAATGTAAATGTCAATTTGTATGTAGCTAGTGGTAAGTAGGGTTTTGATTGACAAGAGCAACTCAATGTAAATGTCAATTTGTATGTAGCTAGTGGTAAGTAGGGTTTTGATTGACAAGAGCAACTCAATGTAAATGTCAATTTGTATGTAGCTAGTGGTAAGTAGGGTTTTGATTGACAAGAGCAACTCAATGTAAATGTCAATTTGTATGTAGCTAGTGGTAAGTAGGGTTTTGATTGACAAGAGCAACTGAATGTAAATGTCAATTTGTATGTAGCTAGTGGTAAGTAGGGTTTTGATTGACAAGAGCAACTGAATGTAAATGTCAATTTGTATGTAGCTAGTGGTAAGTAGGGTTTTGATTGACAAGAGCAACTGAATGTAAATGTCAATTTGTATGTAGCTAGTGGTAAGTAGGGTTTTGATTGACAAGAGCAACTGAATGTAAATGTCAATTTGTATGTAGCTAGTGGTAAGTAGGGTTTTGATTGACAAGAGCAACTGAATGTAAATGTCAATTTGTATGTAGCTAGTGGTAAGTAGGGTTTTGATTGACAAGAGCAACTGGATGTAAATGTCAATTTGTATGTAGCTAGTGGTAAGTTTGTTTTGATTGACAAGAGCAACTGGATGTACATGTCAATTTGTATGTAGCTAATGGTAAGTAGGGTTTTGATTGACAAGAGCAACTGGATGTACATGTCAATTTGTATGTAGCTAGTGGTAAGTAGGGTTTTGATTGACAAGAGCAACTGGATGTACATGTCAATTTGTATGTAGCTAGTGGTAAGTAGGGTTTTGATTGACAAGAGTAACTAAATGTAAATGTCAATTTGTATGTAGCTAGTGGTAAGTAGGGTTTTGATTGACAAGAGCAACTGAATGTAAATGTCAATTTGTATGTAGCTAGTGGTAAGTAGGGTTTTGATTGAGAAGAGCAACTGAATGTAAATGTCAATTTGTATGTAGCTAGTGGTAAGTAGGGTTTTGATTGACAAGAGCAACTGAATGTAAATGTCAATTTGTATGTAGCTAGTGGTAAGTAGGGTTTTGATTGACAAGAGCAACTGAATGTAAATGTCAATTTGTATGTAGCTAGTGGTAAGTAGGGTTTTGATTGACAAGAGCAACTGGATGTAAATGTCAATTTGTATGTAGCTAGTGGTAAGTTTGTTTTGATTGACAAGAGCAACTGGATGTACATGTCAATTTGTATGTAGCTAGTGGTAAGTAGGGTTTTGATTGACAAGAGTAACTGAATGTAAATGTCAATTTGTATGTAGCTAGTGGTAAGTAGGGTTTTGATTGACAAGAACAACTGGATGTAAATGTCAATTTGTATGTAGCTAGTGGTAAGTAGGGTTTTGATTGACAAGAACAACTGGATGTAAATGTCAATTTGTATGTAGCTAGTGGTAAGTAGGGTTTTGATTGACAAGAGCAACTGGATGTACATGTCAATTTGTATGTAGCTAGTGGTAAGTAGGGTTTTGATTGACAAGAGCAACTGGATGTACATGTCAATTTGTATGTAGCTAGTGGTAAGTAGGGTTTTGATTGACAAGAGCAAATGGATGTACATGTCAATTTGTATGTACCTAGTGGTAAGTAGGGTTTTGATTGACAAGAGCAACTGGATGTACATGTCAATTTGTATGTAGCTAATGGTAAGTAGGGTTTTGATTGACAAGAGCAACTGGATGTAAATGTCAATTTGTATGTAGCTAGTGGTAAGTAGGGTTTTGATTGACAAGAGCAACTGGATGTAAATGTCAATTTGTATGTAGCTAGTGGTAAGTAGGGTTTTGATTGACAAGAGCAACTTAATGTAAATGTCAATTTGTATGTAGCTAGTGGTAAGTAGGGTTTTGATTGACAAGAGCAACTGAATGTAAATGTCAATTTGTATGTAGCTAGTGGTAAGTAGGGTTTTGATTGACAAGAGCAACTGGATGTACATGTCAATTTGTATGTAGCTAGTGGTAAGTAGGGTTTTTATTGACAAGAGCAACTGAATGTAAATGTCAATTTGTATGTAGCTAGTGGTAAGTAGGGTTTTGATTGACAAGAGCAACTGAATGTAAATGTCAATTTTTATGTAGCTAGTGGTAAGTAGGGTTTTGATTGACAAGAGCAACTGAATGTAAATGTCAATTTGTATGTAGCTAGTGGTAAGTAGGGTTTTGATTGACAAGAGCAACTGAATGTAAATGTCAATTTGAATGTAGCTAGTGGTAAGTAGGGTTTTGATTGACAAGAGCAACTGAATATAAATGTCAATTTGTATGTAGCTAGTGGTAAGTAGGGTTTTGATTGACAAGAGCAACTGAATGTAAATGTCAATTTGAATGTAGCTAGTGGTAAGTAGGGTTTTGATTGACAAGAGCAACTGAATGTAAATGTCAATTTGTATGTAGCTAGTGGTAAGTAGGGTTTTGATTGACAAGAGCAACTGAATGTAAATGTCAATTTGTATGTAGATAGTGGTAAGTAGGGTTTTGATTGACAAGAGCAACTGAATATAAATGTCAATTTGTATGTAGATAGTGGTAAGTAGGGTTTTGATTGACAAGAGCAACTGAATGTAAATGTCAATTTGAATGTAGCTAGTGGTAAGTAGGGTTTTGATTGACAAGAGCAACTGAATGTAAATGTCAATTTGTATGTAGCTAGTGGTAAGTAGGGTTTTGATTGACAAGAGCAACTGAATATAAATGTCAATTTGTATGTAGATAGTGGTAAGTAGGGTTTTGATTGACAAGAGCAACTGGATGTAAATGTCAATTTGTATGTAGCTAGTGGTAAGTAGGGTTTTGATTGACAAGAGCAACTGGATGTACATGTCAATTTGTATGTAGCTAGTGGTAAGTAGGGTTTTGATTGACAAGAGTAACTGAATGTAAATGTCAATTTGTATGTAGCTAGTGGTAAGTAGGGTTTTGATTGACAAGAGTAACTGAATGTAAATGTCAATTTGTATGTAGCTAGTGGTAAGTAGGGTTTTGATTGACAAGAGCAACTGAATGTAAATGTCAATTTGTATGTAGCTAGTGGTAAGTAGGGTTTTGATTGACAAGAGCAACTGGATGTACATGTCAATTTGTATGTAGCTAGTGGTAAGTAGGGTTTTGATTGACAAGAGCAACTGAATGTAAATGTCAATTTGTATGTAGCTAGTGGTAAGTAGGGTTTTTATTGACAAGAGCAACTGGATGTAAATGTCAATTTGTATGTAGCTAGTGGTAAGTAGGGTTTTGATTGACAAGAGCAACTCAATGTAAATGTCAATTTGTATGTATCTAGTGGTAAGTAGGGTTTTTATTGACAAGAGCAACTGGATGTAAATGTCAATTTGTATGTAGCTAGTGGTAAGTAGGGTTTTGATTGACAAGAGCAACTGGATGTACATGTCAATTTGTATGTAGCTAGTGGTAAGTAGGGTTTTGATTGACAAGAGCAACTGGATGTAAATGTCAATTTGTATGTAGCTAGTGGTAAGTAGGGTTTTGATTGACAAGAGCAACTGGATGTAAATGTCAATTTGTATGTAGCTAGTGGTAAGTAGGGTTTTGATTGACAAGAGTAACTGAATGTAAATGTCAATTTGTATGTAGCTAGTGGTAAGTAGGGTTTTGATTGACAAGAGCAACTGGATGTAAATGTCAATTTGTATGTAGCTAGTGGTAAGTAGGGTTTTGATTGACAAGAGCAACTGGATGTAAATGTCAATTTGTATGTAGCTAGTGGTAAGTAGGGTTTTGATTGACAAGAGCAACTGGATGTAAATGTCAATTTGTATGTAGCTAGTGGTAAGTAGGGTTTTGATTGACAAGAGCAACTGAATGTAAATGTCAATTTGTATGTAGCTAGTGGTAAGTAGGGTTTTGATTGACAAGAGCAACTGAATGTAAATGTCAATTTGTATGTAGCTAGTGGTAAGTAGGGTTTTGATTGACAATAACAACTGAATGTAAATGTCAATTTGTATGTAGCTAGTGGTAAGTAGGGTTTTGATTGACAAGAGCAACTGGATGTACATGTCAATTTGTATGTAGCTAGTGGTAAGTAGGGTTTTGATTGACAAGAGCAACTGAATGTAAATGTCAATTTGTATGTAGCTAGTGGTAAGTAGGGTTTTGATTGACAAGAGCAACTGAATGTAAATGTCAATTTGTATGTAGCTAGTGGTAAGTAGGGTTTTGATTGACAAGAGCAACTGGATGTAAATGTCAATTTGTATGTAGCTAGTGGTAAGTAGGGTTTTGATTGACAAGAGCAACTGGATGTAAATGTCAATTTGTATGTAGCTAGTGGTAAGTAGGGTTTTGATTGACAAGAGCAACTGGATGTAAATGTCAATTTGTATGTAGCTAGTGGTAAGTAGGGTTTTGATTGACAAGAGCAACTGGATGTAAATGTCAATTTGTATGTAGCTAGTGGTAAGTAGGGTTTTGATTGACAAGAGCAACTGAATGTAAATGTCAATTTGTATGTAGCTAGTGGTAAGTAGGGTTTTGATTGACAAGAGCAACTGAATGTAAATGTCAATTTGTATGTAGCTAGTGGTAAGTAGGGTTTTGATTGACAAGAGCAACTGGATGTAAATGTCAATTTGTATGTAGCTAGTGGTAAGTAGGGTTTTGATTGACAAGAGCAACTGAATGTAAATGTCAATTTGTATGTAGCTAGTGGTAAGTAGGGTTTTGATTGACAAGAGCAACTGGATGCAAATGTCAATTTGTATGTAGCTAGTGGTAAGTAGGGTTTTGATTGACAAGAGCAACTGGATGTAAATGTCAATTTGTATGTAGCTAGTGGTAAGTAGGGTTTTGATTGACAAGAGCAACTGGATGTAAATGTCAATTTGTATGTAGCTAGTGGTAAGTAGGGTTTTGATTGACAAGAGCAACTGGATGTAAATGTCAATTTGTATGTAGCTAGTGGTAAGTAGGGTTTTGATTGACAAGAGCAACTGAATGTAAATGTCAATTTGTATGTAGCTAGTGGTAAGTAGGGTTTTGATTGACAAGAGCAACTGGATGTAAATGTCAATTTGTATGTAGCTAGTGGTAAGTAGGGTTTTTATTGACAAGAACAACTGAATGTAAATGTCAATTTGTATGTAGCTAGTGGTAAGTAGGGTTTTGATTGACAAGAGCAACTGAATGTAAATGTCAATTTGTATGTAGCTAGTGGTAAGTAGGGTTTTGATTGACAAGAGTAACTGAATGTAAATGTCAATTTGTATGTAGCTAGTGGTAAGTAGGGTTTTGATTGACAAGAGCAACTGGATGTAAATGTCAATTTGTATGTAGCTAGTGGTAAGTAGGGTTTTGATTGACAAGAGCAACTGAATGTAAATGTCAATTTGTATGTAGCTAGTGGTAAGTAGGGTTTTGATTGACAAGAGCAACTTAATGTAAATGTCAATTTGTATGTAGCTAGTGGTAAGTAGGGTTTTGATTGACAAGAGCAACTGAATGTAAATGTCAATTTGTATGTAGATAGTGGTAAGTAGGGTTTTGATTGACAAGAGCAACTGGATGTAAATGTCAATTTGTATGTAGCTAGTGGTAAGTAGGGTTTTGATTGACAAGAGCAACTGGATGTACATGTCAATTTGTATGTAGCTAGTGGTAAGTAGGGTTTTGATTGACAAGAGTAACTGAATGTAAATGTCAATTTGTATGTAGCTAGTGGTAAGTAGGGTTTTGATTGACAAGAGTAACTGAATGTAAATGTCAATTTGTATGTAGCTAGTGGTAAGTAGGGTTTTGATTGACAAGAGCAACTGAATGTAAATGTCAATTTGTATGTAGCTAGTGGTAAGTAGGGTTTTGATTGACAAGAGCAACTGGATGTACATGTCAATTTGTATGTAGCTAGTGGTAAGTAGGGTTTTGATTGACAAGAGCAACTGAATGTAAATGTCAATTTGTATGTAGCTAGTGGTAAGTAGGGTTTTTATTGACAAGAGCAACTGGATGTAAATGTCAATTTGTATGTAGCTAGTGGTAAGTAGGGTTTTGATTGACAAGAGCAACTCAATGTAAATGTCAATTTGTATGTATCTAGTGGTAAGTAGGGTTTTTATTGACAAGAGCAACTGGATGTAAATGTCAATTTGTATGTAGCTAGTGGTAAGTAGGGTTTTGATTGACAAGAGCAACTGAATGTAAATGTCAATTTGTATGTAGCTAGTGGTAAGTAGGGTTTGATTGACAAGAGCAACTGGATGTACATGTCAATTTGTATGTAGCTAGTGGTAAGTAGGGTTTTGATTGACAAGAGCAACTGGATGTAAATGTCAATTTGTATGTAGCTAGTGGTAAGTAGGGTTTTGATTGACAAGAGCAACTGGATGTAAATGTCAATTTGTATGTAGCTAGTGGTAAGTAGGGTTTTGATTGACAAGAGTAACTGAATGTAAATGTCAATTTGTATGTAGCTAGTGGTAAGTAGGGTTTTGATTGACAAGAGCAACTGGATGTAAATGTCAATTTGTATGTAGCTAGTGGTAAGTAGGGTTTTGATTGACAAGAGCAACTGAATGTAAATGTCAATTTGTATGTAGCTAGTGGTAAGTAGGGTTTTGATTGACAAGAGCAACTGAATGTAAATGTCAATTTGTATGTAGCTAGTGGTAAGTAGGGTTTTGATTGACAAGAGCAACTGAATGTAAATGTCAATTTGTATGTAGCTAGTGGTAAGTAGGGTTTTGATTGACAAGAGCAACTGGATGTAAATGTCAATTTGTATGTAGCTAGTGGTAAGTAGGGTTTTGATTGACAAGAGCAACTGGATGTAAATGTCAATTTGTATGTAGCTAGTGGTAAGTAGGGTTTTGATTGACAAGAGCAACTGAATGTAAATGTCAATTTGTATGTAGCTAGTGGTAAGTAGGGTTTTGATTGACAAGAGCAACTGAATGTAAATGTCAATTTGTATGTAGCTAGTGGTAAGTAGGGTTTTGATTGACAAGAGCAACTGAATGTAAATGTCAATTTGTATGTAGCTAGTGGTAAGTAGGGTTTTGATTGACAAGAGCAACTGAATGTAAATGTCAATTTGTATGTAGCTAGTGGTAAGTAGGGTTTTGATTGACAAGAGCAACTGAATGTAAATGTCAATTTGTATGTAGCTAGTGGTAAGTAGGGTTTTGATTGACAAGAGCAACTGAATGTAAATGTCAATTTGTATGTAGCTAGTGGTAAGTAGGGTTTTGATTGACAAGAGCAACTGATGTAAATGTCAATTTGTATGTAGCTAGTGGTAAGTAGGGTTTTGATTGACAAGAGCAACTGAATGTAAATGTCAATTTGTATGTAGCTAGTGGTAAGTAGGGTTTTGATTGACAAGAGCAACTGAATGTAAATGTCAATTTGTATGTAGCTAGTGGTAAGTAGGGTTTTGATTGACAAGAGCAACTGATGTAAATGTCAATTTGTATGTAGCTAGTGGTAAGTAGGGTTTTTGATTGACAAGAGCAACTGGATGTAAATGTCAATTTGTATGTAGCTAGTGGTAAGTAGGGTTTTGATTGACAAGAGCAACTGATGTAAATGTCAATTTGTATGTAGCTAGTGGTAAGTAGGGTTTTGATTGACAAGAGCAACTGAATGTAAATGTCAATTTGTATGTAGCTAGTGGTAAGTAGGGTTTTGATTGACAAGAGCAACTGATGTAAATGTCAATTTGTATGTAGCTAGTGGTAAGTAGGGTTTTGATTGACAAGAGCAACTGGATGTAAATGTCAATTTGTATGTAGCTAGTGGTAAGTAGGGTTTTGATTGACAAGAGCAACTGGATGTAAATGTCAATTTGTATGTAGCTAGTGGTAAGTAGGGTTTTGATTGACAAGAGCAACTGAATGTAAATGTCAATTTGTATGTAGCTAGTGGTAAGTAGGGTTTTGATTGACAAGAGCAACTGATGTAAATGTCAATTTGTATGTAGCTAGTGGTAAGTAGGGTTTTGATTGACAAGAGCAACTGGATGTAAATGTCAATTTGTATGTAGCTAGTGGTAAGTAGGGTTTTGATTGACAAGAGCAACTGGATGTAAATGTCAATTTGTATGTAGCTAGTGGTAAGTAGGGTTTTGATTGACAAGAGCAACTGAATGTAAATGTCAATTTGTATGTAGCTAGTGGTAAGTAGGGTTTTGATTGACAAGAGCAACTGAATGTAAATGTCAATTTGTATGTAGCTAGTGGTAAGTAGGGTTTTGATTGACAAGAGCAACTGAATGTAAATGTCAATTTGTATGTAGCTAGTGGTAAGTAGGGTTTTGATTGACAAGAGCAACTGGATGTAAATGTCAATTTGTATGTAGCTAGTGGTAAGTAGGGTTTTGATTGACAAGAGCAACTGGATGTAAATGTCAATTTGTATGTAGCTAGTGGTAAGTAGGGTTTTGATTGACAAGAGCAACTGATGTAAATGTCAATTTGTATGTAGCTAGTGGTAAGTAGGGTTTTGATTGACAAGAGCAACTGATGTAAATGTCAATTTGTATGTAGCTAGTGGTAAGTAGGGTTTTGATTGACAAGAGCAACTGGATGTAAATGTCAATTTGTATGTAGCTAGTGGTAAGTAGGGTTTTGATTGACAAGAGCAACTGGATGTAAATGTCAATTTGTATGTAGCTAGTGGTAAGTAGGGTTTTGATTGACAAGAGCAACTGGATGTAAATGTCAATTTGTATGTAGCTAGTGGTAAGTAGGGTTTTGATTGACAAGAGCAACTGGATGTAAATGTCAATTTGTATGTAGCTAGTGGTAAGTAGGGTTTTGATTGACAAGAGCAACTGAATGTAAATGTCAATTTGTATGTAGCTAGTGGTAAGTAGGGTTTTGATTGACAAGAGCAACTGGATGTAAATGTCAATTTGTATGTAGCTAGTGGTAAGTAGGGTTTTGATTGACAAGAGTAACTGAATGTAAATGTCAATTTGTATGTAGCTAGTGGTAAGTAGGGTTTTGATTGACAAGAGCAACTGAATGTAAATGTCAATTTGTATGTAGCTAGTGGTAAGTAGGGTTTTGATTGACAAGAGCAACTGGATGTAAATGTCAATTTGTATGTAGCTAGTGGTAAGTAGGGTTTTGATTGACAAGAGCAACTGGATGTAAATGTCAATTTGTATGTAGCTAGTGGTAAGTAGGGTTTTGATTGACAAGAGCAACTGGATGTAAATGTCAATTTGTATGTAGCTAGTGGTAAGTAGGGTTTTGATTGACAAGAGCAACTGATGTAAATGTCAATTTGTATGTAGCTAGTGGTAAGTAGGGTTTTGATTGACAAGAGCAACTGATGTAAATGTCAATTTGTATGTAGCTAGTGGTAAGTAGGGTTTTGATTGACAAGAGCTACTGAATGTAAATGTCAATTTGTATGTAGCTAGTGGTAAGTAGGGTTTTGATTGACAAGAGCAACTGGATGTAAATGTCAATTTGTATGTAGCTAGTGGTAAGTAGGGTTTTGATTGACAAGAGCAACTGAATGTAAATGTCAATTTGTATGTAGCTAGTGGTAAGTAGGGTTTTGATTGACAAGAGCAACTGAATGTAAATGTCAATTTGTATGTAGCTAGTGGTAAGTAGGGTTTTGATTGACAAGAGCAACTGATGTAAATGTCAATTTGTATGTAGCTAGTGGTAAGTAGGGTTTTGATTGACAAGAGCAACTGATGTAAATGTCAATTTGTATGTAGCTAGTGGTAAGTAGGGTTTTGATTGACAAGAGCAACTGAATGTAAATGTCAATTTGTATGTAGCTAGTGGTAAGTAGGGTTTTGATTGACAAGAGCAACTGAATGTAAATGTCAATTTGTATGTAGCTAGTGGTAAGTAGGGTTTTGATTGACAAGAGCAACTGATGTAAATGTCAATTTGTATGTAGCTAGTGGTAAGTAGGGTTTTGATTGACAAGAGCAACTGATGTAAATGTCAATTTGTATGTAGCTAGTGGTAAGTAGGGTTTTGATTGACAAGAGCAACTGGATGTAAATGTCAATTTGTATGTAGCTAGTGGTAAGTAGGGTTTTGATTGACAAGAGCAACTGATGTAAATGTCAATTTGTATGTAGCTAGTGGTAAGTAGGGTTTTGATTGACAAGAGCAACTGATGTAAATGTCAATTTGTATGTAGCTAGTGGTAAGTAGGTTTTTGATTGACAAGAGCAACTGAATGTAAATGTCAATTTGTATGTAGCTAGTGTTAAGTAGGGTTTTGATTGACAAGAGCAACTGGATGTAAATGTCAATTTGTATGTAGCTAGTGGTAAGTAGGGTTTTTGATTGACAAGAGCAACTGAATGTAAATGTCAATTTGTATGTAGCTAGTGGTAAGTAGGGTTTTGATTGACAAGAGCAACTGAATGTAAATGTCAATTTGTATGTAGCTAGTGGTAAGTAGGGTTTTGATTGACAAGAGCAACTGATGTAAATGTCAATTTGTATGTAGCTAGTGGTAAGTAGGGTTTTGATTGACAAGAGCAACTGTATGTAAATGTCAATTTGTATGTAGCTAGTGGTAAGTAGGGTTTTGATTGACAAGAGCAACTGAATGTAAATGTCAATTTGTATGTAGCTAGTGGTAAGTAGGGTTTTGATTGACAAGAGCAACTGGATGTAAATGTCAATTTGTATGTAGCTAGTGGTAAGTAGGGGTTTTGATTGACAAGAGCAACTGGATGTAAATGTCAATTTGTATTTAGCAGTGTAAGTAGGTTTTTGATTGACAGAGCAACTGAATGTAAATGTCAATTTGTATGTAGCTAGTGTAAGTAGGGTTTTGATTGACAAGAGCAACTGATGTAAAATGTCAATTTGTATGTAGGCTAGTGGTAAGTAGGTTTTTTGATTGACAAGAGCAACTGAATGTAAATGTCAATTTGTATGTAGCTAGTGGTAAGTAGGGTTTTGATTGACAAGAGGCAACTGAATGTAAATTGTCAATTTGTATGTAGCTAGTGGTAAGTAGGGTTTTGATTGACAAGAGCAACTGGATGTAAATGTCAATTTGTATGTAGCTAGTGGTAAGTAGGGTTTTGATTGACAAGAGCAACTGGATGTAAATGACAATTTGTATGTAAGCTAGTGGTAAGTAGGGTTTTGATTGACAAGAGCAACTGAATGTAAATGTCAATTTGTATGTAGCTAGTGGTAAGTAGGGTTTTGATTGACAAGAGCAACTGATGTACATGTCAATTTGTATGTAGCTAGTGGTAAGTAGGGTTTTGATTGACAAGAGCAACTGGATGTAAATGTCAATTTGTATGTAGCTAGTGGTAAGTAGGGTTTTGATTGACAAGAGCAACTGGATGTAAATGTCAATTTGTATGTAGCTAGTGGTAAGTAGGGTTTTGATTGACAAGAGCTAACTGAATGTAAATGTCAATTTGTATGTAGCTAGTGGTAAGTAGGGTTTTGATTGACAAGAGCAACTGAATGTAAATGTCAATTTGTATGTAGCTAGTGGTAAGTAGGGTTTTGATTGACAAGAGCAACTGGATGTAAATGTCAATTTGTATGTAGCTAGTGGTAAGTAGGGTTTTGATTGACAAGAGCAACTGGATGTAAATGTCAATTTGTATGTAGCTAGTGGTAAGTAGGGTTTTGATTGACAAGAGCAACTGGATGTAAATGTCAATTTGTATGTAGCTAGTGGTAAGTAGGGTTTTGATTGACAAGAGCAACTGAATGTAAATGTCAATTTGTATGTAGCTAGTGGTAAGTAGGGTTTTTATTGACAAGAGCAACTGGATGTAAATGTCAATTTGTATGTAGCTAGTGGTAAGTAGGGTTTTGATTGACAAGAGCAACTGATGTAAATGTCAATTTGTATGTAGCTAGTGGTAAGTAGGGTTTGATTGACAAGAGCAACTGAATGTAAATGTCAATTTGTATGTAGCTAGTGGTAAGTAGGGTTTTGATTGACAAGAGCAACTGGATGTAAATGTCAATTTGTATGTAGCTAGTGGTAAGTAGGGTTTTGATTGACAAGAGCAACTGTATGTAAATGTCAATTTGTATGTAGCTAGTGGTAAGTAGGGTTTTGATTGACAAGAGCAACTGGATGTAAATGTCAATTTGTATGTAGCTAGTGGTAAGTAGGGTTTTGATTGACAAGAGCAACTGGATTGTAAATGTCAATTTGTATGTAGCTAGTGGTAAGTAGGGTTTTGATTGACAAGAGCAACTGAATGTAAATGTCAATTTGTATGTAGCTAGTGGTAAGTAGGGTTTTGATTGACAAGAGCAACTGAATGTAAATGTCAATTTGTATGTAGCTAGTGGTAAGTAGGGTTTTGATTGACAAGAGCAACTGATGTAAATGTCAATTTGTATGTAGCTAGTGGTAAGTAGGGTTTTGATTGACAAGAGCAACTGGATGTAAATGTCAATTTGTATGTAGCTAGTGGTAAGTAGGGTTTTGATTGACAAGAGCAACTGATGTAAATGTCAATTTGTATGTAGCTAGTGGTTAGTAGGGTTTTGATTGACAAGAGCAACTGGATGTAAATGTCAATTTGTATGTAGCTAGTGGTAAGTAGGGTTTTGATTGACAAGAGCAACTGGATGTAAATGTCAATTTGTATGTAGCTAGTGTAAGTAGGGTTTTGATTGACAAGAGCAACTGGATGTAAATGTCAATTTGTATGTAGCTAGTGGTAAGTAGGGTTTTGATTGACAAGAGCAACTGAATGTAAATGTCAATTTGTATGTAGCTAGTGGTAAGTAGGGTTTTGATTGACAAGAGCAACTGAATGTAAATGTCAATTTGTATGTAGCTAGTGGTAAGTAGGGTTTTGATTGACAAGAGCAACTGAATGTAAATGTCAATTTGTATGTAGCTAGTGGTAAGTAGGGTTTTGATTGACAAGAGCAACTGAATGTAAATGTCAATTTGTATGTAGCTAGTGGTAAGTAGGGTTTTGATTGACAAGAGCAACTGAATGTAAATGTCAATTTGTATGTAGCTAGTGGTAAGTAGGGTTTTGATTGACAAGAGCAACTGAATGTAAATGTCAATTTGTATGTAGCTAGTGGTAAGTAGGGTTTTGATTGACAAGAGCAACTGAATGTAAATGTCAATTTGTATGTAGCTAGTGGTAAGTAGGGTTTTGATTGACAAGAGCAACTTAATGTAAATGTCAATTTGTATGTAGCTAGTGGTAAGTAGGGTTTTTGATTGACAAGAGCAACTGATGTAAATGTCAATTTGTATGTAGCTAGTGGTAAGTAGGGTTTGATTGACAAGAGCAACTGAATGTAAATGTCAATTTGTATGTAGCTAGTGGTAAGTAGGGTTTTGATTGACAAGAGCAACTGAATGTAAATGTCAATTTGTATGTAGCTAGTGGTAAGTAGGGTTTTGATTGACAAGAGCAACTGATGTAAATGTCAATTTGTATGTAGCTAGTGGTAAGTAGGGTTTTGATTGACAAGAGCAACTGATGTAAATGTCAATTTGTATGTAGCTAGTGGTAAGTAGGGTTTTGATTGACAAGAGCAACTGAATGTAAATGTCAATTTGTATGTAGCTAGTGGTAAGTAGGGTTTTGATTGACAAGAGCAACTGGATGTAAATGTCAATTTGTATGTAGCTAGTGGTAAGTAGGGTTTTGATTGACAAGAACAACTGGATGTAAATGTCAATTTGTATGTAGCTAGTGGTAAGTAGGGTTTTGATTGACAAGAACAACTGGATGTAAATGTCAATTTGTATGTAGCTAGTGGTAAGTAGGTGTGACGAAACCAATCTCGCCACTGTACATTGGAGGGCCTGTTATGGAACATTCTTTGGGCTGGAGGTACATGGGCTTAAGGATACCCAGAGACTGCATGGAATATGGAATTTTATATGCTGGACACCCCATGTACTTTCATAACTCTGTCTTATGTCTATGTCACCCTGTATCCATAAATACAGGATGGGTACAGGGTGTGAGTGCACCTTTTGGGAGCAATTGTGACTCTATAAGCCAAGTGGGCATAAAAGACTTTATAGCTAATAAGAAACTGTTCCTATATTCTGTAATAAGATGTATTCTATGTATGTTCAGAACTGATTGTGTCTCAGGAGTCTGTCTGGGTAAACTGATTGTGTCCTTGTGTGATTATGTTAACTAGACTGCCCAACATCAGATTGTCTGAGTAAACGTTCTTCCCTAGTTAATTAACTTAATATGTTAATCTGTTTTACCTGTGAATAGACAATTGTTAGAGGTTTGATGCATTGTTCATATGTTTGCTTTACTGTTAAACCAATGCCCTCTGTAACCTGAAGCCAGGGTGTATAAATCTGTGTGCTGCCTTCAAATAAAGTAGTTATTCTTTTTTAAACCTGAAATGTGGAGCTTGGTCTCATGTTTGCAGGGAAACTGGCTGGGTTGTGAATTGCTGATTCCCTATGCAGGACATTGTTCATCTGGTATTAACCCTTGGTACACTGTTGGTACCGTAACATTGGTGGCAGCGACGGAATGAACCTTATCGCCCAGAAGAGCAACTACACAAGCCAGTAACTTCAGGAAGAGGGGGATTATTACAATACTGACTAAGATGGAAAAGAGAAAAGTACATTTTGCAGCTTTTAAAAACTTCCTGGAAACAGAAGGAGAGATTGATGGGTACCTTGCGGATTTTGAGAGGCAATGTGCACTACACAAGGTACCCGCAGAGGACTGGGTCACGATATTATCTGGAAAATTATCCGGCCGGGCCAGAGAGGCTTTTCGGGCCATTCCAGATGAGGAAGTCAGGGATTATAATACTGTAAAAGAGGCTCTGCTCTCCAGGTATGCGGTTACACCGGAGGCATACAGGAGGCGGTTCAGAGACACTGTTAAATTAGCTGGAGATTCCTACCTTGAGTGGGCATGTAAGGTGCACCGCACAGCAGCTCACTGGATAGCGGGGTGCCAAGCCATATCTGGGGAAGAGGTGCTGCAGCTATTCCTGTTGGAACATTGCTTCGACAAATTACCCGCAGGAGTTCGAGAGTGGGTTCGGGACCGTAAACCCTCCACCCTGCAGGAAGCGGCTCGCTTGGCAGATGAGTATACGGATGCCCGCAAACTGGACACTGCTACCACTAAGCCCCCTGCTAGAGTGGAGTACAGACCCCCAGTCACCCCAGCAGCTGCCAGTTACCAAACCCCGGCGCACCACTATACCATACGGCCTCCGGCCACAAACTACCCTCAGAGAGCCCTGCGGTGCTACTCACAACCTATTCGGTGCTTTAGATGTAAGCAACTAGGGCACAAAAGACCAGAGTGTCCCCTAAACGCAGCGAACCAAGCGCAGTCCTGGAGAAGACCCGCCGGCGGAATCCCACGTAATCCTCAGCCTGCGGCCCGCTACGTAGAGGCGCAAGAATGCTGGAGCATCCTACATGAGGCAGACCTTGTGCAAGCTGCCCACCGGAATAACCGGCAACTGGTTAAAGTGAATGGGAAGAAGGTCAGTGGTCTACGGGATACTGGTGCTACCATGACCTTGCTTCAAAAGAACTTGGTGTCTGAGAAACAGTACACTGGAGACACTGTGGCTGTGAGGGTAGCAGGGGGCGATGTGTTCAGCCTACCTGTTGCCAGGGTACATTTGGATTGGGGAGTGGGCGCTAGACCTGTGAATGTGGGGGTCAAGAAGGACTTACCTGCTGATGTTCTTCTTGGAAATGACTTGGCCCCCCTTGTTTCTGCCTACGCTCCTATGGGTCCCGCTGATGTTAACTCTGTGACTACCCGTGCCCAGATCCGTGCAGCAGAGACTGACCCACCTGCTGCTAAGCCCCAGGACGCTGAGCTCAGTAAATCTCTATCCGCTATTGATATGTGGAGGTCCCGTTACAATGCGCTGATGAAGGAGAAGAGGAGCGCAGAGGAAAAAGCACGTTTAGAACAGGAATCTCTGCTAGACAAGCTGCACCGACAGACTGCAGAAAACACCAGCTTGAGAGTGGAACATGAAACATTAAAGAAAAACTTAGTGACACTGGAGGAGAAGCTGATGCTGGCTCATAGTGAGGTGCTGCAACTCAAGGGCACCCTATGTCAGTATGAAGGGATTGTGGATACCTATAAAGAGCAGGTACAGAAAACTCGTAAAGAAGCTGATGTGATTTTGAAGGACTGTTTGGCCCTGGTCTGGGCACTGAGGAATTTGAACCCTTGTTTGTATGGACAGGAATTCTCTCTCATAACGGGAATACAGATGGATTGTCCCAGCAAACTGACATGCCTACTAGGCGCTCTGGTGGTATATGGCACAGTACATACCCTGGACAGCCGAGCATGACAAACCAGAGGGAGAGGAGTTTGATGGTCCTGTCCCCCAGCAACACGGCTGTTTAGCCAAAGGGGAGACGATTGGTCTCCCCCTCCAGCAGCACAGCTATGTATCCAAAGGGGAGACAGTCGGTCTCCCCCTCCAGCAACCAGGCTCCCAGTAGGCTACTTCCATGGTAGTGCTGGCACCCGGGCAGAGTACAGCTGGTCTCTGCCCACCTCGCAACCCACCAATTCAGCGTACCAGTCCCCCACACAGCTGTGGTGAGGCACCTGGACATGGACAAGTTTTCCCCGTACTCAGGTGTAGTAACCATTTATTGTGGGTGGGCTGTACTACTAATTGTGTTTTATGGGTGGGTTGCTGGACTAACCAGGGCACTGACCGGCAGGAGGTCAGATACCCTGTTAGTCTGTTTGGAAAAGGGGAGAGATGTGACGAAACCAATCTCGCCACTGTACATTGGAGGGCCTGTTATGGAACATTCTTTGGGCTGGAGGTACATGGGCTTAAGGATACCCAGAGACTGCATGAAAATATGGAATTTTATATGCTGGACACCCCATGTACTTTCATAACTCTGTCTTATGTCTATGTCACCCTGTATCCATAAATACAGGATGGGTACAGGGTGTGAGTGCACCTTTTGGGAGCAATTGTGACTCTATAAGCCAAGTGGGCATAAAAGACTTTATAGCTAATAAGAACTGTTCCTATATTCTCTAATAAGATGTATTCTATGTATGTTTCAGATCTGATTGTGTCTCAGGAGTCTGTCTAGGTAAACTGATTGGGTTTTGTGTGATTATGTTAACTAGACTGCCCAACATCAGATTGTCTGAGTACTTAATATGTTAATCTGTTTTACCTGTGAATAGACAATTGTTAGAGGTTTGATGCATTGTTCATATGTTTGCTTTACTGTTAAACCAATGCCCTCTGTAACCTGAAGCCAGGGTGTATAAATCTGTGTGCTGCCTTCAAATAAAGTAGTTATTCTTTTTTAAACCTGAAATGTGGAGCTTGGTCTCATGTTTGCAGGGAAACTGGCTGGGTTGTGAATTGCTGATTCCCTATGCAGGACATTGTTCATCTGGTATTAACCCTTGGTACACTGTTGGTACCGTAACAGTAGGGTTTTGATTGACAAGAGCAACTGAATGTAAATGTCAATTTGTATGTAGCTAGTGGTAAGTAGGGTTTTGATTGACAAGAGCAACTGAATGTAAATGTCAATTTGTATGTAGCTAGTGGTAAGTTGGGTTTTGATTGACAAGAGCAACTGAATGTAAATGTCAATTTGTATGTAGCTAGTGGTAAGTAGGGTTTTGACTGTCAAGAGCAACTGAATGTAAATGTCAATTTGTATGTAGCTAGTGGTAAGTAGGGTTTTGATTGACAAGAGCAACTGAATGTAAATGTCAATTTGTATGTAGCTAGTGGTAAGTAGGGTTTTGATTGACAAGAGCAACTGAATGTAAATGTCAATTTGTATGTAGCTAGTGGTAAGTAGGGTTTTGATTGACAAGAGCAACTGAATGTACATGTCAATTTGTATGTAGCTAGTGGTAAGTAGGGTTTTGATTGACAAGAGCAACTGAATGTAAATGTCAATTTGTATGTAGCTAGTGGTAAGTAGGGTTTTGATTGACAAGAGCAACTGAATGTAAATGTCAATTTGTATGTAGCTAGTGGTAAGTAGGTTTTTGATTGACAAGAGCAACTGAATATAAATGTCAATTTGTATGTAGCTAGTGGTAAGTAGGGTTTTGATTGACAAGAGCAACTGAATATAAATGTCAATTTGTATGTAGCTAGTGGTAAGTAGGGTTTTGATTGACAAGAGCAACTTAATGTAAATGTCAATTTGTATGTAGCTAGTGGTAAGTAGGGTTTTGATTGACAAGAGCAACTGGATGTAAATGTCAATTTGTATGTAGCTAGTGGTAAGTAGGGTTTTGATTGACAAGAGCAACTGGATGTAAATGTCAATTTGTATGTAGCTAGTGGTAAGTAGGGTTTTGATTGACAAGAGCAACTGGATGTAAATGTCAATTTGTATGTAGCTAGTGGTAAGTAGGGTTTTGATTGACAAGAGCAACTGAATGTAAATGTCAATTTGTATGTAGCTAGTGGTAAGTAGGGTTTTGATTGACAAGAGCAACTGGATGTACATGTCAATTTGTATGTAGCTAGTGGTAAGTAGGTTTTTGATTGACAAGAGCAACTTAATGTAAATGTCAATTTGAATGTAGCTAGTGGTAAGTAGGGTTTTGATTGACAAGAGCAACTGAATGTAAATGTCAATTTGTATGTAGCTAGTGGTAAGTAGGGTTTTGATTGACAAGAGCAACTGGATGTAAATGTCAATTTGTATGTAGCTAGTGGTAAGTAGGGTTTTGATTGACAAGAGCAACTGAATGTAAATGTCAATTTGAATGTAGCTAGTGGTAAGTAGGGTTTTGATTGACAAGAGCAACTGAATGTAAATGTCAATTTGTATGTAGCTAGTGGTAAGTTTGTTTTGATTGACAAGAGCAACTGGATGTACATGTCAATTTGTATGTAGCTAGTGGTAAGTAGGGTTTTGATTGACAAGAGCAACTGGATGTAAATGTCAATTTGTATGTAGCTAGTGGTAAGTAGGGTTTTGATTGACAAGAGCAACTGGATGTAAATGTCAATTTGTATGTAGCTAGTGGTAAGTAGGGTTTTGATTGACAAGAGCAACTGAATGTAAATGTCAATTTGTATGTAGCTAGTGGTAAGTAGGGTTTTGATTGACAAGAGCAACTGAATGTAAATGTCAATTTGTATGTAGCTAGTGGTAAGTAGGGTTTTGATTGACAAGAGCAACTGGATGTAAATGTCAATTTGTATGTAGCTAGTGGTAAGTAGGGTTTTGATTGACAAGAGCAACTGTATGTATATGTCAATTTGTATGTAGCTAGTGGTAAGTAGGGTTTTGATTGACAAGAGCAACTGGATGTAAATGTCAATTTGTATGTAGCTAGTGGTAAGTAGGGTTTTGATTCACAAGAGCAACTGAATGTAAATGTCAATTTGTATGTAGCTAGTGGTAAGTAGGGTTTTTATTGACAAGAACAACTGGATGTAAATGTCAATTTGTATGTAGCTAGTGGTAAGTAGGGTTTTGATTGACAAGAACAACTGGATGTAAATGTCAATTTGTATGTAGCTAGTGGTAAGTAGGGTTTTGATTGACAAGAACAACTGGATGTAAATGTCAATTTGTATGTAGCTAGTGGTAAGTAGGGTTTTGATTGACAAGAGCAACTGAATGTAAATGTCAATTTGTATGTAGCTAGTGGTAAGTAGGGTTTTGATTGACAAGAGCAACTGAATGTAAATGTCAATTTGTATGTAGCTAGTGGTAAGTTGGGTTTTGATTGACAAGAGCAACTGAATGTAAATGTCAATTTGTATGTAGCTAGTGGTAAGTAGGGTTTTGACTGTCAAGAGCAACTGAATGTAAATGTCAATTTGTATGTAGCTAGTGGTAAGTAGGGTTTTGATTGACAAGAGCAACTGAATGTAAATGTCAATTTGTATGTAGCTAGTGGTAAGTAGGGTTTTGATTGACAAGAGCAACTGAATGTAAATGTCAATTTGTATGTAGCTAGTGGTAAGTAGGGTTTTGATTGACAAGAGCAACTGAATGTACATGTCAATTTGTATGTAGCTAGTGGTAAGTAGGGTTTTGATTGACAAGAGCAACTGAATGTAAATGTCAATTTGTATGTAGCTAGTGGTAAGTAGGGTTTTGATTGACAAGAGCAACTGAATGTAAATGTCAATTTGTATGTAGCTAGTGGTAAGTAGGTTTTTGATTGACAAGAGCAACTGGATGTAAATGTCAATTTGTATGTAGCTAGTGGTAAGTAGGGTTTTGATTGACAAGAGCAACTGAATGTAAATGTCAATTTGTATGTAGCTAGTGGTAAGTAGGGTTTTGATTGACAAGAGCAACTGAATGTAAATGTCAATTTGTATGTAGCTAGTGGTAAGTAGGGTTTTGATTGACAAGAGCAACTGAATGTAAATGTCAATTTGTATGTAGCTAGTGGTAAGTAGGTTTTTGATTGACAAGAGCAACTGAATGTAAATGTCAATTTGTATGTAGCTAGTGGTAAGTAGGGTTTTGATTGACAAGAGCAACTGAATGTAAATGTCAATTTGTATGTAGCTAGTGGTAAGTAGGGTTTTGATTGACAAGAGCAACTGGATGTAAATGTCAATTTGTATGTAGCTAGTGGTAAGTTTGTTTTGATTGACAAGAGCAACTGAATGTAAATGTCAATTTGTATGTAGCTAGTGGTAAGTAGGGTTTTGATTGACAAGAGCAACTGGATGTAAATGTCAATTTGTATGTAGCTAGTGGTAAGTAGGGTTTTGATTGACAAGAGCAACTGGATGTAAATGTCAATTTGTATGTAGCTAGTGGTAAGTAGGGTTTTGATTGACAAGAGCAACTGGATGTAAATGTCAATTTGTATGTAGCTAGTGGTAAGTAGGGTTTTGATTGACAATAGCAACTGAATGTAAATGTCAATTTGTATGTAGCTAGTGGTAAGTAGGGTTTTGATTGACAAGAGCAACTGGATGTAAATGTCAATTTGTATGTAGCTAGTGGTAAGTAGGGTTTTGATTGACAAGAGCAACTGGATGTAAATGTCAATTTGTATGTAGCTAGTGGTAAGTTTGTTTTGATTGACAAGAGCAACTGGATGTAAATGTCAATTTGTATGTAGCTAGTGGTAAGTAGGGTTTTGATTGACAAGAGCAACTGGATGTACATGTCAATTTGTATGTAGCTAGTGGTAAGTAGGGTTTTGATTGACAAGAGCAACTGAATGTAAATGTCAATTTGTATGTAGCTAGTGGTAAGTAGGGTTTTGATTGACAAGAGCAACTGAATGTAAATGTCAATTTGTATGTAGCTAGTGGTAAGTAGGGTTTTGATTGACAAGAGCAACTGAATGTAAATGTCAATTTGGATGTAGCTAGTTGTAAGTAGGTTTTTGATTGACAAGAGCAACTGGATGTACATGTCAATTTGTATGTAGCTAGTGGTAAGTAGGGTTTTGATTGACAAGAGCAACTGAATGTAAATGTCAATTTGTATGTAGCTAGTGGTAAGTAGGGTTTTGATTGACAAGAGCAACTGAATGTAAATGTCAATTTGTATGTAGCTAGTGGTAAGTAGGGTTTTGATTGACAAGAGCAACTGAATGTAAATGTCAATTTGGATGTAGCTAGTTGTAAGTAGGTTTTTGATTGACAAGAGCAACTGAATGTAAATGTCAATTTGTATGTAGCTAGTGGTAAGTAGGGTTTTGATTGACAAGAGCAACTGAATGTAAATGTCAATTTGTATGTAGCTAGTGGTAAGTAGGGTTTTGATTGACAAGAGCAACTGGATGTACATGTCAATTTGTATGTAGCTAGTGGTAAGTAGGGTTTTGATTGACAAGAGTAACTGAATGTAAATGTCAATTTGTATGTAGCTAGTGGTAAGTAGGGTTTTGATTGACAAGAGCAACTGAATGTAAATGTCAATTTGTATGTAGCTAGTGGTAAGTAGGGTTTTGATTGACAAGAGCAACTGGATGTAAATGTCAATTTGTATGTAGCTAATGGTAAGTAGGGTTTTGATTGACAAGAGCAACAGAATGTAAATGTCAATTTGTATGTAGCTAGTGGTAAGTAGGGTTTTGATTGACAAGAGCAACTGAATGTAAATGTCAATTTGTATGTAGCTAGTGGTAAGTAGGGATTTGATTGACAAGAGCAACTGGATGTACATGTCAATTTGTATGTAGCTAGTGGTAAGTAGGGTTTTGATTGACAAGACTAACTGAATGTAAATGTCAATTTGTATGTAGCTAGTGGTAAGTAGGGTTTTGATTGACAAGAGCAACTTAATGTAAATGTCAATTTGTATGTAGCTAGTGGTAAGTAGGGTTTTGATTGACAAGAGCAACTGAATGTAAATGTCAATTTGTATGTAGCTAGTGGTAAGTAGGGTTTTGATTGACAAGAGCAACTTAATGTAAATGTCAATTTGTATGTATCTAGTGGTAAGTAGGGTTTTGATTGACAAGAGTAATTGAATGTAAATGTCAATTTGTATGTAGCTAGTGGTAAGTAGGGTTTTGATTGACAAGAGCAACTGAATGTAAATGTCAATTTGTATGTAGCTAGTGGTAAGTAGGGTTTTGATTGACAAGAGCAACTGGATGTACATGTCAATTTGTATGTAGCTAGTGGTAAGTAGGGTTTTGATTGACAAGAGCAACTGAATGTAAATGTCAATTTGTATGTAGCTAGTGGTAAGTAGGGTTTTGATTGACAAGAGCAACTGGATGTACATGTCAATTTGTATGTAGCTAATGGTAAGTAGGGTTTTGATTGACAAGAGCAACTGGATGTAAATGTCAATTTGTATGTAGCTAGTGGTAAGTAGGGTTTTGATTGACAAGAGCAACTGGATGTAAATGTCAATTTGTATGTAGCTAGTGGTAAGTAGGGTTTTGATTGACAAGAGCAACTTAATGTAAATGTCAATTTGTATGTAGCTAGTGGTAAGTAGGGTTTTGATTGACAAGAGCAACTGAATGTAAATGTCAATTTGTATGTAGCTAGTGGTAAGTAGGGTTTTGATTGACAAGAGCAACTGGATGTACATGTCAATTTGTATGTAGCTAGTGGTAAGTAGGGTTTTGATTGACAAGAGCAACTGAATGTAAATGTCAATTTGTATGTAGCTAGTGGTAAGTAGGGTTTTGATTGACAAGAGCAACTGAATGTAAATGTCAATTTGTATGTAGCTAGTGGTAAGTAGGGTTTTGATTGACAAGATCAACTGGATGTACATGTCAATTTGTATGTAGCTAGTGGTAAGTAGGGTTTTGATTGACAAGAGAAACTGAATGTAAATGTCAATTTGTATGTAGCTAGTGGTAAGTAGGGTTTTGATTGACAAGAGCAACTGAATGTAAATGTCAATTTGTATGTAGCTAGTGGTAAGTAGGGTTTTGATTGACAAGAGCAACTGAATGTAAATGTCAATTTGAATGTAGCTAGTGGTAAGTAGGGTTTTGATTGACAAGAGCAACTGAATGTAAATGTCAATTTGTATGTAGCTAGTGGTAAGTAGGGTTTTGATTGACAAGAGCAACTGAATGTAAATGTCAATTTGTATGTAGCTAGTGGTAAGTAGGGTTTTGATTGACAAGAGCAACTGGATGTACATGTCAATTTGTATGTAGCTAGTGGTAAGTAGGGTTTTGATTGACAAGAGCAACTGGATGTACATGTCAATTTGTATGTAGCTAGTGGTAAGTAGGGTTTTGATTGACAAGAGCAACTGGATGTAAATGTCAATTTGTATGTAGCTAGTGGTAAGTAGGGTTTTGATTGACAAGAGCAACTGAATGTAAATGTCAATTTGTATGTAGCTAGTGGTAAGTAGGGTTTTGATTGACAAGAGCAACTGGATGTAAATGTCAATTTGTATGTAGCTAGTGGTAAGTAGGGTTTTGATTGACAAGAGCAACTGGATGTAAATGTCAATTTGTATGTAGCTAGTGGTAAGTAGGGTTTTGATTCACAAGAGCAACTGAATGTAAATGTCAATTTGTATGTAGCTAGTGGTAAGTAGGGTTTTGATTGACAAGAGCAACTGAATGTAAATGTCATTTTGTATGTAGCTAGTGGTAAGTAGGGTTTTGATTGACAAGAGCAACTGGATGTACATGTCAATTTGTATGTAGCTAGTGGTAAGTAGGGTTTTGATTGACAAGAACAACTGAATGTAAATGTCAATTTGTATGTAGCTAGTGGTAAGTAGGGTTTTGATTGACAAGAGCAACTGAATGTAAATGTCAATTTGTATGTAGCTAGTGGTAAGTTTGTTTTGATTGACAAGAGCAACTGGATGTACATGTCAATTTGTATGTAGCTAGTGGTAAGTAGGGTTTTGATTGACAAGAGCAACTGAATGTAAATGTCAATTTGTATGTAGCTAGTGGTAAGTAGGGTTTTGATTGACAAGAGCAACTGAATGTAAATGTCAATTTGTATGTAGCTAGTGGTAAGTAGGGTTTTGATTGACAAGAGCAACTGAATGTAAATGTCAATTTGTATGTAGCTAGTGGTAAGTAGGGTTTTGATTGACAAGAGCAACTGAATGTAAATGTCAATTTGTATGTAGCTAGTGGTAAGTAGGGTTTTGATTGACAAGAGCAACTGAATGTAAATGTCAATTTGTATGTAGCTAGTGGTAAGTAGGGTTTTGATTGACAAGAGCAACTGGATGTAAATGTCAATTTGTATGTAGCTAGTGGTAAGTAGGGTTTTGATTGACAAGAGCAACTGAATGTAAATGTCAATTTGTATGTAGCTAATGGTAAGTAGGGTTTTGATTGACAAGAGCAACTGAATGTAAATGTCAATTTGTATGTAGCTAGTGGTACGTAGGGTTTTGATTGACAAGAGCAACTGAATGTAAATGTCAATTTGTATGTAGCTAGTGGTAAGTAGGGTTTTGATTGACAAGAACAACTGAATGTAAATGTCAATTTGTATGTAGCTAGTGGTAAGTAGGGTTTTTATTGACAAGAACAACTGAATGTAAATGTCAATTTGTATGTAGCTAGTGGTAAGTAGGGTTTTGATTGACAAGAACAACTGAATGTAAATGTCAATTTGTATGTAGCTAGTGGTAAGTAGGGTTTTGATTGACAAGAGCAACTGAATGTAAATGTCAATTTGTATGTAGCTAGTGGTAAGTAGGGTTTTGATTGACAAGAGCAACTGGATGTAAATGTCAATTTGTATGTAGCTAGTGGTTAGTAGGGTTTTGATTGACAAGAACAACTGAATGTAAATGTCAATTTATATGTAGCTAATGGTAAGTAGGGTTTTGATTGACAAGAGCAACTGGATGTACATGTCAATTTGTATGTAGCTAATGGTAAGTAGGGTTTTGATTGACAAGAGCAACTGAATGTAAATGTCAATTTGTATGTAGCTAGTGGTAAGTAGGGTTTTGATTGACAAGAGCAACTGGATGTACATGTCAATTTGTATGTAGCTAGTGGTAAGTAGGGTTTTGATTGACAAGAGCAAATGGATGTACATGTCAATTTGTATGTACCTAGTGGTAAGTAGGGTTTTGATTGACAAGAGCAACTGGATGTACATGTCAATTTGTATGTAGCTAATGGTAAGTAGGGTTTTGATTGACAAGAGCAACTGGATGTAAATGTCAATTTGTATGTAGCTAGTGGTAAGTAGGGTTTTGATTGACAAGAGCAACTGGATGTAAATGTCAATTTGTATGTAGCTAGTGGTAAGTAGGGTTTTGATTGACAAGAGCAACTTAATGTAAATGTCAATTTGTATGTAGCTAGTGGTAAGTAGGGTTTTGATTGACAAGAGCAACTGAATGTAAATGTCAATTTGTATGTAGCTAGTGGTAAGTAGGGTTTTGATTGACAAGAGCAACTGGATGTACATGTCAATTTGTATGTAGCTAGTGGTAAGTAGGGTTTTGATTGACAAGAGCAACTGAATGTAAATGTCAATTTGTATGTAGCTAGTGGTAAGTAGGGTTTTGATTGACAAGAGCAACTGAATGTAAATGTCAATTTGTATGTAGCTAGTGGTAAGTAGGGTTTTGATTGACAAGATCAACTGGATGTACATGTCAATTTGTATGTAGCTAGTGGTAAGTAGGGTTTTGATTGACAAGAGAAACTGAATGTAAATGTCAATTTGTATGTAGCTAGTGGTAAGTAGGGTTTTGATTGACAAGAGCAACTGAATGTAAATGTCAATTTGTATGTAGCTAGTGGTAAGTAGGGTTTTGATTGACAAGAGCAACTGAATGTAAATGTCAATTTGAATGTAGCTAGTGGTAAGTAGGGTTTTGATTGACAAGAGCAACTGAATGTAAATGTCAATTTGTATGTAGCTAGTGGTAAGTAGGGTTTTGATTGACAAGAGCAACTGAATGTAAATGTCAATTTGTATGTAGCTAGTGGTAAGTAGGGTTTTGATTGACAAGATCAACTGGATGTACATGTCAATTTGTATGTAGCTAGTGGTAAGTAGGGTTTTGATTGACAAGAGCAACTGGATGTACATGTCAATTTGTATGTAGCTAGTGGTAAGTAGGGTTTTGATTGACAAGAGCAACTGGATGTAAATGTCAATTTGTATGTAGCTAGTGGTAAGTAGGGTTTTGATTGACAAGAGCAACTGAATGTAAATGTCAATTTGTATGTAGCTAGTGGTAAGTAGGGTTTTGATTGACAAGAGCAACTGGATGTAAATGTCAATTTGTATGTAGCTAGTGGTAAGTAGGGTTTTGATTGACAAGAGCAACTGGATGTAAATGTCAATTTGTATGTAGCTAGTGGTAAGTAGGGTTTTGATTCACAAGAGCAACTGAATGTAAATGTCAATTTGTATGTAGCTAGTGGTAAGTAGGGTTTTGATTGACAAGAGCAACTGAATGTAAATGTCATTTTGTATGTAGCTAGTGGTAAGTAGGGTTTTGATTGACAAGAGCAACTGGATGTACATGTCAATTTGTATGTAGCTAGTGGTAAGTAGGGTTTTGATTGACAAGAACAACTGAATGTAAATGTCAATTTGTATGTAGCTAGTGGTAAGTAGGGTTTTGATTGACAAGAGCAACTGGATGTACATGTCAATTTGTATGTAGCTAGTGGTAAGTAGGGTTTTGATTGACAAGAGCAACTGGATGTACATGTCAATTTGTATGTAGCTAGTGGTAAGTAGGGTTTTGATTGACAAGAGCAACTGAATGTAAATGTCAATTTGTATGTAGCTAGTGGTAAGTAGGGTTTTGATTGACAAGAGCAACTGGATGTAAATGTCAATTTGTATGTAGCTAGTGGTAAGTAGGGTTTTGATTGACAAGAGCAACTGAATGTAAATGTCAATTTGTATGTAGCTAGTGGTAAGTTTGTTTTGATTGACAAGAGCAACTGGATGTACATGTCAATTTGTATGTAGCTAGTGGTAAGTAGGGTTTTGATTGACAAGAGCAACTGAATGTAAATGTCAATTTGTATGTAGCTAGTGGTAAGTAGGGTTTTGATTGACAAGAGCAACTGAATGTAAATGTCAATTTGTATGTAGCTAGTGGTAAGTAGGGTTTTGATTGACAAGAGCAACTGAATGTAAATGTCAATTTGTATGTAGCTAGTGGTAAGTAGGGTTTTGATTGACAAGAGCAACTGGATGTAAATGTCAATTTGTATGTAGCTAGTGGTAAGTAGGGTTTTGATTGACAAGAGCAACTGAATGTAAATGTCAATTTGTATGTAGCTAGTGGTAAGTAGGGTTTTGATTGACAAGAGCAACTGGATGTAAATGTCAATTTGTATGTAGCTAGTGGTAAGTAGGGTTTTGATTGACAAGAACAACTGAATGTAAATGTCAATTTGTATGTAGCTAATGGTAAGTAGGGTTTTGATTGACAAGAGCAACTGGATGTACATGTCAATTTGTATGTAGCTAATGGTAAGTAGGGTTTTGATTGACAAGAGCAACTGAATGTAAATGTCAATTTGTATGTAGCTAGTGGTAAGTAGGGTTTTGATTGACAAGAGCAACTGGATGTACATGTCAATTTGTATGTAGCTAGTGGTAAGTAGGGTTTTGATTGACAAGAGCAAATGGATGTACATGTCAATTTGTATGTACCTAGTGGTAAGTAGGGTTTTGATTGACAAGAGCAACTGGATGTACATGTCAATTTGTATGTAGCTAATGGTAAGTAGGGTTTTGATTGACAAGAGCAACTGGATGTAAATGTCAATTTGTATGTAGCTAGTGGTAAGTAGGGTTTTGATTGACAAGAGCAACTGGATGTAAATGTCAATTTGTATGTAGCTAGTGGTAAGTAGGGTTTTGATTGACAAGAGCAACTTAATGTAAATGTCAATTTGTATGTAGCTAGTGGTAAGTAGGGTTTTGATTGACAAGAGCAACTGAATGTATATGTCAATTTGTATGTAGCTAGTGGTAAGTAGGGTTTTGATTGACAAGAGCAACTGGATGTACATGTCAATTTGTATGTAGCTAGTGGTAAGTAGGGTTTTGATTGACAAGAGCAACTGAATGTAAATGTCAATTTGTATGTAGCTAGTGGTAAGTAGGGTTTTGATTGACAAGAGCAACTGAATGTAAATGTCAATTTGTATGTAGCTAGTGGTAAGTAGGGTTTTGATTGACAAGATCAACTGGATGTACATGTCAATTTGTATGTAGCTAGTGGTAAGTAGGGTTTTGATTGACAAGAGAAACTGAATGTAAATGTCAATTTGTATGTAGCTAGTGGTAAGTAGGGTTTTGATTGACAAGAGCAACTGAATGTAAATGTCAATTTGTATGTAGCTAGTGATAAGTAGGGTTTTGATTGACAAGAGCAACTGAATGTAAATGTCAATTTGAATGTAGCTAGTGGTAAGTAGGGTTTTGATTGACAAGAGCAACTGAATGTAAATGTCAATTTGTATGTAGCTAGTGGTAAGTAGGGTTTTGATTGACAAGAGCAACTGAATGTAAATGTCAATTTGTATGTAGCTAGTGGTAAGTAGGGTTTTGATTGACAAGATCAACTGGATGTACATGTCAATTTGTATGTAGCTAGTGGTAAGTAGGGTTTTGATTGACAAGAGCAACTGGATGTACATGTCAATTTGTATGTAGCTAGTGGTAAGTAGGGTTTTGATTGACAAGAGCAACTGGATGTAAATGTCAATTTGTATGTAGCTAGTGGTAAGTAGGGTTTTGATTGACAAGAGCAACTGAATGTAAATGTCAATTTGTATGTAGCTAGTGGTAAGTAGGGTTTTGATTGACAAGAGCAACTGGATGTAAATGTCAATTTGTATGTAGCTAGTGGTAAGTAGGGTTTTGATTGACAAGAGCAACTGGATGTAAATGTCAATTTGTATGTAGCTAGTGGTAAGTAGGGTTTTGATTCACAAGAGCAACTGAATGTAAATGTCAATTTGTATGTAGCTAGTGGTAAGTAGGGTTTTGATTGACAAGAGCAACTGAATGTAAATGTCATTTTGTATGTAGCTAGTGGTAAGTAGGGTTTTGATTGACAAGAGCAACTGGATGTACATGTCAATTTGTATGTAGCTAGTGGTAAGTAGGGTTTTGATTGACAAGAACAACTGAATGTAAATGTCAATTTGTATGTAGCTAGTGGTAAGTAGGGTTTTGATTGACAAGAGCAACTGGATGTACATGTCAATTTGTATGTAGCTAGTGGTAAGTAGGGTTTTGATTGACAAGAGCAACTGGATGTACATGTCAATTTGTATGTAGCTAGTGGTAAGTAGGGTTTTGATTGACAAGAGCAACTGAATGTAAATGTCAATTTGTATGTAGCTAGTGGTAAGTAGGGTTTTGATTGACAAGAGCAACTGGATGTAAATGTCAATTTGTATGTAGCTAGTGGTAAGTAGGGTTTTGATTGACAAGAGCAACTGAATGTAAATGTCAATTTGTATGTAGCTAGTGGTAAGTTTGTTTTGATTGACAAGAGCAACTGGATGTACATGTCAATTTGTATGTAGCTAGTGGTAAGTAGGGTTTTGATTGACAAGAGCAACTGAATGTAAATGTCAATTTGTATGTAGCTTGTGGTAAGTAGGGTTTTGATTGACAAGAGCAACTGAATGTAAATGTCAATTTGTATGTAGCTAGTGGTAAGTAGGGTTTTGATTGACAAGAGCATCTGAATGTAAATGTCAATTTGTATGTAGCTAGTGGTAAGTAGGGTTTTGATTGACAAGAGCAACTGGATGTAAATGTCAATTTGTATGTAGCTAGTGGTAAGTAGGGTTTTGATTGACAAGAGCAACTGAATGTAAATGTCAATTTGTATGTAGCTAGTGGTAAGTAGGGTTTTGATTGACAAGAGCTACTGAATGTAAATGTCAATTTGTATGTAGCTAGTGGTAAGTAGGGTTTTGATTGACAAGAGCAACTGGATGTAAATGTCAATTTGTATGTAGCTAGTGGTAAGTAGGGTTTTGATTGACAAGAGCAACTGAATGTAAATGTCAATTTGTATGTAGCTAGTGGTAAGTAGGGTTTTGATTGACAAGAGCAACTTAATGTAAATGTCAATTTGTATGTAGCTAGTGGTAAGTAGGGTTTTGATTGACAAGAGCAACTGGATGTAAATGTCAATTTGTATGTAGCTAGTGGTAAGTAGGGTTTTGATTGACAAGAGCAACTGAATGTAAATGTCAATTTGTATGTAGCTAATGGTAAGTAGGGTTTTGATTGACAAGAGCAACTGAATGTAAATGTCAATTTGTATGTAGCTAGTGGTAAGTAGGGTTTTGATTGACAAGAACAACTGAATGTAAATGTCAATTTGTATGTAGCTAGTGGTAAGTAGGGTTTTGATTGACAAGAGCAACTGGATGTACATGTCAATTTGTATGTAGCTAGTGGTAAGTAGGGTTTTGATTGACAAGAGCAACTGGATGTAAATGTCAATTTGTATGTAGCTAATGGTAAGTAGGGTTTTGATTGACAAGAGCAACTGGATGTAAATGTCAATTTGTATGTAGCTAATGGTAAGTAGGGTTTTGATTGACAAGAGCAACTGAATGTAAATGTCAATTTGTATGTAGCTAGTGGTAAGTAGGGTTTTGATTGACAAGAGCAACTGGATGTACATGTCAATTTGTATGTAGCTAGTGGTAAGTAGGGTTTTGATTGACAAGAGCAAATGGATGTACATGTCAATTTGTATGTAGCTAGTGGTAAGTAGGGTTTTGATTGACAAGAGCAAATGGATGTACATGTCAATTTGTATGTAGCTAGTGGTAAGTAGGGTTTTGATTGACAAGAGCAACTGGATGTAAATGTCAATTTGTATGTAGCTAGTGGTAAGTAGGGTTTTGATTGACAAGAGCAACTGGATGTAAATGTCAATTTTTTTTTTTTTTTATTATTTTTATTGAGATTCAAAGCAAGGCATACATGAAATATAAGACCAAGCACATAGTAACATATAAACTTCATATGACACAAATCTAGAGATATATAACATAGTTCAGAATTACACTTTAGCAATATAGTGTACAAATGGAATGCCTAATATTCTTGAGCACCTCCCTAATGGCATAAGAGGCCTCTCTTGGACCTCAAACATGTGTATATAAAAAGGTATGGGAGACTATTGATAGTAACGGAAACCACTTTTGGATCTCCAGACAAGAACCTCATTTTTCAGTTTTCAGAGCTCATTTCTGGGTCTCAAATGATAGTATAAGATGATATATAATAAGCAGGTAAAAATGGATTACACAACAATAGAGTAGTATGCACATCCTCACTCGCAGATATCTAAACTACAAATGAATATATTATTAGAGGCTCATATGCTTTTTGCTCCACACGTCATAAGAAAGCAAGTAGATAAATGTATGGGACATGAAAAAATATGGTAGAAAACTTTTAAAATAACTCAGGCCAAGGTGCAATGAGGTTTTAGCCTCTCGGATAGGATTGGAGGTATGGGTGTGGAATGGATCTTGGGATTTTGCAAGGTGTATATATACAGCTCCAATTAGTTAGGGTAAAGACTTGACGCCACATAAACAGAACTGGTATGAGAGTATATAGCTCAAGTTTAAGTAGGTTTAAGCTCCCTAACTATGTACATAAAATCTTATGAACCAATGAGCTAATAGAGGTCTATACTGTAGTAAGGTAGTATCTGAAGAGTGTAGGGCTAGTTACAAGAATGTTAACCATGGCTTCCACCTCGGCCGCTGGCAGAAACATAGCAACAGATTTCATCGACATAACATTAGCTCTGTGAGAAAAGGCATATGATAATCTGACATTAAATGAGCTTAGTGGTCATAACGCCTACAGGTATACGATCCTCTGGGAGCATGCACAGTTTAAACCATGTTAATTCAATAACTAAGATAATCAAGATGACCTAACCCAGGCTATAGGAATATATTAAACATGCTAAACAAATATAAACAGGTGACTCCCATACTCAGTGCAGTCAAAACATCCAGCGGTTAAAACTTGGTTATGTGATTAAAACATATTAACTGAACTCCTGGCAGAAGTCATTGATATCGCCATGTCCCCAGTACCAGAGCCATCTGGGTATACGGTGTCAGTCCAAGTGTGGGGCAACATCTACCCAATACCGGATTTTTCATGGGAGATGTGATGTGCAGCAAAAGTGCAGTAGTTAATGGCATCATATATCGGGTCAATAAACTGTTCCCTCATTGTCCCAACCCTCGGCACTAAGTTTAGAGTCACAGTTAAGCAGTATCTAGCCTGTGAAGGGACAAGTCCTAGGAAGATCAGCGGCGGTGGCAATGCTCCACTGTTAATTTCAAGAGAGGCTCCAGCAAAGGTGTGTATGGGGCTAACCAGCGTGGTGTCATTCGGCAGCACGGAGGGGGAGCAGCCCACAGGTGTAAAGCTGCCAGCGGTTGTCAGCGATGCGCAATGTCCCTTATTAGTACTCACAGTCTCGGCCACCACTCCACCGCTCCGTGTCTCCGGCTCCCCCAAACCAGTTTCAAGAGCTGACCAGGATTCAATGCAGGTGGGTGGTGGACACCCGGGCCCTGAAGCGCCACCACCCCCCTGAAACAGGGTAGATACTTCTGTTAAGGTAGGCTGTTCTATGACACGATCCTCACCGCCACCATACTGATCCTGCGAAGCCGCATCAAAGGCAATTAGATATGTTGCTAGCATGCTGCGTATGTCTTTGAGAATGAGTTTAGCAGCCTCCATTTTGAGCGTTTGAGGATGATGTAAATCCAGTAGAGTCGTGCAATCCTAAGTATAGGAAAATCTTGCGGTACAATAATGCAATGTAGATAAAGCAAATTTAGTGCAGCTTAACGACAGGACTGCAGGCGTCCCGCCGGGGGGTATAATAAAAAGGTCTAGATCTTACAACGGCTCCGGGCACTGGCGCCAATGGCAATTCTCAGAATTGTTAACATCAAAAGTTGCGGCTCTCAAAGTACAACACAATTCCTGCAGGCAGTTATATGGGATGAGATGTAAAAAGGCAGATTTTGGAGTTTAGCAGAGAAAAGCTTGAGCAGCACACAGTTATGCGACCTAACATGGCCGCCGCCCGGAAGTCCCCCCCGTAAATGTCAATTTGTATGTAGCTAGTGGTAAGTAGGGTTTTGATTGACAAGAGCAACTGGATGTACATGTCACAGTTCGAAATGTAATGTCCTTGAAAAAAGGATTAACCCATTACTAACTAAATTCTGACTAATCCTATCTATATTAATTATATTCATAACTCTACATTCCCATATTCTATATTTTATAACTCCACAGCCACTACCTTATTTAGCTGTGGGCACGAGGAACTTTTCCATATGGCTACCTCTCTGTGTGCACCAAACCCACCACTGATGTTTATTTCTAAAAAGTTATTTTCTGGTTTCATCTGACCATAAAACCTGATCCCATTTGAAGTTCCGGTAGTGTCTGCAAAACTGAAGAAGATTAAGTTTGTTTTTGGAGTAGAAGGAATTTTCTTGAAACAATAGGCACCATAACAAGTCATGTGGTATGAGTTTCTCTGCTTGCGATATGGTGTTTTTGCAATCAATTTTCATTGTGCAGATATTACCAGTCTTGAAAAATCGCATTTGCCTTTTACTCAACCATCCTTTCCGTGCTCGAAAAGCTGTAGTTAACAGTTTTCCGCAACATAACATTTTCACAAAACACTTCAAAAATACATTGCAAAGTAAAGTTACACTCATATTAACCCCTTAAGGACAAGGCCATTTTTCAATTCCTTTCCCTTAAGGACCAGGGCTATTTTCACATTTTTGCGGTGTTTGTGTTTAGCTGCAATTTTTCCTCTTACTCATTTACTGTACCCACACATATTATATACTGTTTTTATCGCCAATTAAATGAACTTTCTAGAGATACCATTATTTTCATCATATCTTATAATTTACCATAAAAAATGATAAAATATGATGAAAAAATGGAAAAAAAACAACACTTTTTTTAACTTTGACCCCAAAAAACTGTTACACATCTGCAACCACCAAAAAACACCCATGCTAAATAGTTTATAAATTTTGTCCTGAGTTTAGAAATACCCAATGTTTGCATGTTCTTTGCTTTTTTTGCAAGTTATAGGGCAATAAATACAAGTAGCACTCTGCTATTTCCAAACCACTTTTTTTCAAAATTAGCGCTAGTTACATTGGAACACTGATATCTGTCAGGAATCCCTGAATATCCCTTGACTTGTATATTTTTTTTTTTAGTAGACATCACAAAGTATTGATCTAGGCCCATTTTGGTATATTTCATGCCACTATTTCACCAAATGCGATCAAATAAAAAAAATTGTTAACTTTTTCACAAACTTTTTCACAAATATTAGGTTTCTCACTGAAATTATTTACAAACAACTTATGCAATTATGGCACAAATGGTTGTAAATGTTTCTCTGGGATCCCCTTTGTTCAGAAATAGCAGACATATATGGCTTTGGCGTTGCTTTTTGGTAATTAGAAGGCCGCTAAATGCAGCTGTGCACCACATTTGTATTAGGCCCAGCAGTGAAGGGGTTAATTAGGGAGCTTGTAGGGAGCTTGTAGGGTTATTATTAGCTTTAGGGTACTGTAGTAGACAACCCAAAGTATTGATCTAGGACACTTTTGATATATTTCATGCCACCATTTCACAGCTATATGCGCTCAAATAAAAAAAAATTGTTCACTTTTTCACTAACTTTGGGTTTCTCACTGAAATTATTTACAAACAGCTTGTGCAATTATGGCACAAATGGTTGTAAATGCTTCTCTGGGATCCCCTTTATTCAGAAATAGCAGACATATATGGCTTTGGCATTGCTTTTTGGTAATTATAAGGCAGCTAAATGCGGCTGCGCACCAAACTTGTATTATGCCCAGCAGTGACGGGGTTAATTAGGTAGCTTGAAGGGAGCTTAAAGGGTTAATATTAGCTTTAGTGTAGAAATCAGCCTCCCACCTGACACATCCCACCCCCTGATCCCTACCAAACAGCTCTCATCCCTCCCCCACCCCACAATTGTCCCCGCCATCTTAAGTACTGGCAGAAAGTCTGCCAGTACTAAAATAAAAGTTTTTTTTGTTGTTTTTGTTATTTAAAAAAAAATCATATTCTGCTGTGTAGGATCCCCTGTTAGCCCCCAACCTGCCTGATCCCTCCCAAAGAGCTCTCTAACCCTCCCCCCACTAACTATTAGCCACCATTTTGGGTACTGGCAGCTGTCTGCACACCCGCCCCTCACCTCCAGCACGAGCTTCCGCATGCACCCGGCATAGAAAACAGCCGGAAGGAAGTTCACCAGTGATGGGCCTCTCATCCGCCTCCCTGCAATGGCTCCCACCCACCAACGATCGGCACCATCACTGGCCGATGCAGAGAGGGCCACAGAGTGTATCGGTGTGCCTAAAAAGGTATTGCAGTGATGCCTCAATATCAAGGCATCACTGCAATACCTTGAAAGCGACTGGAAGCGATCAGGATCGCTTCCAGCCGCTTGAAACCCTTAACGACGTACAGGGTACGTCGCTGGTCTTTAAAGACCAGCTTGTGTAAGACGTACCCTGTACAACATGCGTCGTTAAGGGGTTAACACTGTCTAATAAAAAAATACTTTAAAAATATATTGTACACAAAAGTTATAAGGGTTTAAAGATACGAGATCTTGGATGTTAGAAAAAAAAAACAGACACAGGGATTTTACATTGATATACATACACAAACATAGAGTAAAATGGATTTATATGTACAGACATATGTTTAACTACGGAGACTATGAAAATATTTCACATTACAATCTTATGCACATTAAACAATATCTCAGAGGAATTTTCAAAGAGATATTCGCAGAAAGATCTTGAGATATCTAGACATATATATATACACTATATATATATATATATATATATATATATATATATATATATATATATATATATATATATATATATATATATATATATATATATATATATATATATGAAAAATAGAGAAAGAAATGAAACCAACAGTAAGAGGCAATAAAAATGATATTCCCTCCACTGGAGGCTCACAAGTATACCCTTATCTGGCACAAACTATTAATGGTCATTATAATAGTAAAATCAGCGAGAAAACCATGAACAATTGCATTTAACACACTATTTAATGATCTAGCAAATATATTATTGCTTGTCAAAATTATTACAATTTAAGCATCAAAAAGAGTATACAGGGAGTGCAGAATTATTAGGCAAATTAGTATTTTGACCACATCATCCTCTTTATGCATGTTGTCTTACTCCAAGCTGTATAGGCTTGAAAGCCTACTACCAATTAAGCATATTAGGTGATGTGCATCTCTGTAATGAGAAGGGGTGTGGTCTAATTACATCAACACCCTATATCAGGTGTGCATAATTATTAGGCAACTTCCTTTCCTTTGGCAAAATGGGTCAAAAGAAGGACTTGACAGGCTCAGAAAAGTCAAAAATAGTGAGATATCTTGCAGAGGGATGCAGCACTCTTAAAATTGCAAATCTTCTGAAGCGTGATCATCGAACAGTCAAGCGTTTCAATAAAAATAGTCAACAAGGTCGCAAGAAGCGTGTGGAAAAACCAAGGCGCAAAATAACTGCCCATGAACTGAGAAAAGTCAAGCGTGCAGCTGCCAAGATGCCACTTGCCACCAGTTTGGCCATATTTCAGAGCTGCAACATCACTGGAGTGCCCAAAAGCACAAGGTGTGCAATACTCAGAGACATGGCCAAGGTAAGAAAGGCTGAAAGATGACCACCACTGAACAAGACACACAAGCTGAAACGTCAAGACTGGGCCAAGAAATATCTCAAGACTGATTTTTCTAAGGTTTTATGGACTGATGAAATGAGAGTGAGTCTTGATGGGCCAGATGGATGGGCCCGTGGCTGGATTGGTAAAGGGCAGAGAGCTCCAGTCCGACTCAGACGCCAGCAAGGTGGAGGTGGAGTACTGGTTTGGGCTGGTATCATCAAAGATGAGCTTGTGGGGCCTTTTCGGGTTGAGGATGGAGTCAAGCTCAACTCCCAGTCCTACTGCCAGTTTCTGGAAGACACCTTCTTCAAGCAGTGGTACAGGAAGAAGTCTGCATCCTTCAAGAAAAACATGATTTTCATGCAGGACAATGCTCCATCACACGCGTCCAAGTACTCCACAGCGTGGCTGGCAAGAAAGGGTATAAAAGAAGAAAATCTAATGACATGGCCTCCTTGTTCACCTGATCTGAACCCCATTGAGAACCTGTGGTCCATCATCAAATGTGAGATTTACAAGGAGGGAAAACAGTACACCTCTCTGAACAGTGTCTGGGAGGCTGTGGTTGCTGCTGCACGCAATGTTGATGGTGAACAGATCAAAACACTGACAGAATCCATGGATGGCAGGTTTTTGAGTGTCCTTGCAAAGAAAGGTGGCTATATTGGTCACTGATTTGTTTTTGTTTTGTATTTGAATGTCAGAAATGTATATTTGTGAATGTTGAGATGTTATATTGGTTTCACTGGTAAAAATAAATAATTGAAATGGGTATATATTTGTTTTTGTTAAGTTGCCTAATAATTATGCACAGTAATAGTCACCTGCACACACAGATATCCCCCTAAAATAGCTATAACTAAAAACAAACTAAAAACTACTTCCAAAACTATTCAGCTTTGATATTAATGAGTTTTTTGGGTTCATTGAGAACATGGTTGTTGTTCAATAATACAATTAATCCTCAAAAATACAACTTGCCTAATAATTCTGCTCTCCCTGTATACATATGGTAATATGAGCCACCTAAGCGGTATCACCACTAAAGCCACACAAAGTTCAGAGCAGAAGACAAACTTATCAACCGTTATGGCTTTAAATATTACCTCTATGCTAATGACACCCAGATCTACCTCTCCACCCCTGCTCTCTCTCTCCCTCTGGCCTTTCTCATGTCAGCGACTGCTTATCTGGTATTTCTTCCTGGATGGAGTCTCACCACCCAAAGATTAACAATGTCCAAGACTCAGCTCCTTCTTATCCCCCCCTCAAGCTCTATGCCGACTTCTGACTTCTCTATCCCTGTTGACGGCATCTACGCAATATTTCCAAAATTCGCCCTTTTCTGAGCGCTGACACCACAAAGAAAATAATCCACTCCCTTGTTATCTCCAGACTTGACTAATGCAATAACCTACTAACTGGCCTTCTTCTTTCCCACCTCTCCCCCTTCAATTCATCCTAAATGCCTCTGCCAGGCTGATCCACCTTTCCCGTCGATCTGTATCTGCTGCAACTCTCTGCGAGTCCCTTCATTGGCTCCCCATTCACACCAGAATTAAATTCAAAATTCTCTCCCTTACATACAAAGCTCTCACCAACGCCGCACCCCTCTACCTATCCTCTAATACACAAGTATACTCCAGCCCGTCCACTAAGATCAAACAATGACCTGCTCCTTGCATCCGCAACTATCACCTCCTCTCTTGCTAGACTGCAGGACTTCTGTCGTGCAGCACCTACCCTCTGGAAAACTCTCCCTCATGCAGCACCTACCCTCTGGAACACTCTCCCTCATGCAGCACCTGCCATCTGGAACACTCTCCCTCATGCAGCACCTGCCATCTGGAACACTCTCCCTCGTGCAGAGCCTACCCTCTGGAACACTCTCCCTCAGGCAGCACCTACCCTCTGGAACTCTCTCCCTTGTGCAGCACCTACCCTCTGGAACACTCTCCCTCGTGCAGCACCTACCATCTGGAACACTCTCCCTTGTGCAGCGCCTACCCTCTGGAACACTCTTCCTCGTGCAGCACCTACCATCTGGAACACTCTCCCTCGTGCAGTGCCTACCCTCTGGAACACTCTCCCTTGTGCAGCACCTACCCTCTGGAACACTCTTCCTCGTGCAGCACCTACCCTCTGGAAAACTCTCCCTCATGCAGCACCTACCCTCTGGAACACTCTCCCTCATGCAGCACCTGCCATCTGGAACACTCTCCCTCATGCAGCACCTGCCATCTGGAACACTCTTCCTCGTGCAGAGCCTACCCTCTGGAACACTCTCCCTCAGGCAGCACCTACCCTCTGGAACTCTCTCCCTCGTGCAGCACCTACCCTCTGGAACACTCTCCCTCGTGCAGCACCTACCATCTGGAACACTCTCCCTTGTGCAGCGCCTACCCTCTGGAACACTCTTCCTCGTGCAGCACCTACCATCTGGAACACTCTCCCTCGTGCAGTGCCTACCCTCTGGAACACTCTCCCTTGTGCAGCACCTACCCTCTGGAACACTCTCCCTCATGCTGTCAGGCTTTGCCCTAATCTTTCTTCCTTTAAATGCTCCCTGAAGACTTTTCTGTTCAGGGAAGCCTACCACCCAACTCAATAATACATTAACTTCACTTACCTAACATTTCCCTCATCTAACTCTGTATTAACATCTTTCCAAATCTTGCAGTCCTCACCTCCTGTTTCTCAACCTCCTACCCTTCTAGATTGTAAATTCCCACAGGAATAGGGCCCTCAATCCCTCCTGTATGTGTTTGTAAATTTTGTCCTGTCTCTTACAAGTCTTGTATTGTTTTATTTAAATGAATTGTATCCATGGACAGCGCTGCGGAATATGTTGGCGCTTCATAAATAAAGTATAATAATAATAATAATAATAATAAAGGGTACCCTTTAGGAAGAGGTTACATTTGTGACCATAGGGAGCTCCCTTAAGTAATATACACTGGAATCAGATTGTATAAACCCACAAGGTTTTTCCAACATGAGAAAACTGTACATCCACAGGTGTTGAAGAGGATCCTTAATGCATTCGGAAACCCAGTTAATAAGCAAGCAGATAAGGTAACGGTTAAAACAGTCTCCCCCAAACTGTTGTCTCAGTCCAATGCAGGAAAGAAGCAGCTACGCTTCTTTCTCAGCAGAACCGGATAACCCACTTAGAAAGGATTCAGGTGATCTCACAGAGGATTCGCTTTTGCAGCACTCAGTATCTACTGGGAACATTATTAGTAAGTGTAAGGTTGCCCCCCATTGCCAACTGTGTTACGGAGCTAGAAGGGAAGACATCAGGAGGGTAAGTCACATATTCAGTCCCAGTCACGGACAACTAGGAACTGACTAATTGTCAGTTTACGACATATGGTGAGTATGATATGTGCTGACAGCTTACCCTGCCTCTACCTCAGCTTCTTTCCTGCATTGGACTGAGACAACAGTTTGGGGGAGACTGCTTTAACCGTTACCTTACATGCCTGCTTATTAACTGGGTTTCCGAATGCATTAAGGATCCTCTTCATCACCTGTGGATGTACAGTTTTCTCATGTTGGAATAACCTTGTGCGTTTATACAATCTGATTCCAGTGTATATTACTTAAGGGAGCTCCCTATGGTCACAATATTAACCTCTTCCTAAAGGGTACGCTTTATCTTCTGCTCTGGACTTTGTGTGGCTTTAGTGATATTGCTTAGGTGGCTCATATTACCATAGGTATATACTCTTTTTGATGCTTAAATTGTAATAATCTTGACAAGCAATAATAAATTTGCTAGATCATTAAATAGTGTGTTAAATGCAATTGCTCATGGTTTTCTCACTGATTTTACTATTATAATGACCATTAATAGTTTGTGCCAGATAAGGGTATACTTGTGAGCCTCCAGTGGAGGGAATATCATTTGTATTGCCTCTTACTGTTGTTTTCATTTCTTTCTCTATTTTTCATATAAATATTATATGCCTCTGATGCACTGCACACTTGCCTTGGTCCTAATAATAGCAAGTGTGCATAAACTGGGTCTAATTAATTCTGGCATCAATCATTTATGTAAACGATATATATATATATATACATATTTCGCAATAGTTAGATATGTCAGTCCAAAAATCAACTCATATATAGAGGAAAACATATTTACAAATAAAAAGAACATATTCCATTAACAAAACAACCTTGCAATATGAAATATTCACATTTTCATGTACACTTTTCGAGGAGAATACGTCATAGGCTTTGTGCAACAGATTAGGGTTTTGTATTCTTTTAATTTAAGAGAAAAATAAACAAAACAGAAGTTTTGAATACAGAAACAAGACAGTAGATATATAACATTACATTCTGAAATCATTTTTCATGAAAATAAAGGAAAAGGCGACTCAGCAAAAAGTTCAAAACAGATTGGTTATTAACGGCCTGTCTTGTACTACAGTATAGTCCAGGTTCAGGCTGAAAGTCCAATTTCCAATATTAATGAGTGTTCCATGTTGTGCTCATAACAGTAATAATTACATTAAGATCTAGGGCCCGACCCGATATGCAGCGTTGCCCGCAAAAGCTGGCGACGCCAAATTTTGCTCGGGTTTGGTATCACATATACGGCGTAACATAGAAGTTACGCTCGTATATTTCTGCCTTCAGCCGTAGTTTTTTGGCCCATAGACAGGTATACCAAACCCGCGCAGTTTGGTATCCAATATACAGCTTAAGGACTTACGTGGCGAAAATGGAGAAATCTTACTCCATTTTCACCTTGCCACAAAATGCAGGCGTAGTAAGCCTTACGCTGAGTATTGGAGCCCCGTAACTCCCTAAACAGCCTTCAAAATAAAACCTAACACCTAACGCATGCGCAATCTCTATCTACCTGTCAACCGCAATCCCTAATAAAGTGTTTAACCCCTAAACCACCGCTCCTGGACCCCGCCGCCACCTACATTAAATGTCTAACCCCCTAATGTGATCCCCCTACACTGCCGCCACCTACATTAAAATTATTAACCCCTAATGTAATCCCCCTACACCGCCCCCACCTATAATAAAATTATTACCCCCTAATGTGAGCCCCCTACCCCGCCGCCACATATTTTAACTACATTACCCCCTATTCTAATCCCCCTACACCGCCACCACCTATATTAAATATATTAACCCCTAATCTAATCCCCCTACACCGCCGCCACCTATTTTAACTATATTACCCCCTATTGTGAGCCCCCTACCCCGCCGCCACCCACATTAACTATATTACCCCCTAATATGATCCCCCTACACCGCTGCCACCTATTTTAACTACATTACCCCCTAATCTAATCCCCCTACCCCGCCGCAACCTACATTAAAATGATTAACCCCTAATCTAATTACCATACACTGCCGCCACCTATAATAAATGTATTACCCCCTAAAATACTAAAATATCCCTACCCTAAACTAAATTACAAATAGCCCTGAAAAGGGCCTTTTGCGGGCATTGCCCCAAAGTAATCAGCTCTTTTACCTGTAATCTGACCCCCCTACACCGCCGCCACCTATATTAAATATATTAATCCCTAATCTAATCCCCCTACACCGCCACCACCTATATTAAATATATTAACCCCTAATCTGACCCCCCTACACCGTCGCCACCTATATTAACTATATTAACCCAAATTATATTAGGGTTAATATAGTTAATATAGTTATTATATTATATATATTATTAATATAGTTAATAATATAGTTATTATATTATATATATTAACTATATTAACCCTATATAACCCTAACACCCCTAACTTAATTATTATTGCAATAAATCTAAATAATATTAATATTATTAACTAAAATATTCCTATTTAAAACTAAATACTTACCTATAAAATAAACCCTAAGATAGCTACAATAAAATTAATAATTACATTGTAGCTATTTAAGGGTTTATATTTATTTTACAGGTAACTTGGTATTTATTTTAACTAGGTACAATAACTATTAAATAGTTAATAACTATTTAATAGCTACCTAGTTAAAATAATTACTAATTTACCTGTAAAATAAATATAAACCCTTTAATAGCTACAATGTAATTATTAATTATATTGTAGCTATCTTAGGGTTTATTTTATAGGTAAGTATTTAGTTTTAAATAGGAATATTTTAGTTAATAAATCCTAACCTAAGTTACAAATACACCTACACTATCAATAGATTAATTAAATAAACTACAATTATTCAAACTAAAATATAATTAAATACACTAAACTAAATTACAAAAAAAGCAAACACTAAATTACAAAAAATGACAAAAATTTTAAGCTAATTACACCTAATCTAAGCCCCCTAATAAAATAACAAAGCCCCCCAAAATAAAAAAAATTCCCTACCCTAAACTAAATTACAAAAAGTAATCAGCTCTATTACCAGCCCATAAAAGGGCCTTTTGTGGGGCATTGCCCCAAAGTAATCAGCTCTTTTACCTGTGAAAAAAAAGAACAACCCCCCCATTACAACCCACCACCCACACACCCCTACTCTAAAACCCACCCTATCCCCCCTTAAAAAAACCTAAGTCTAACCCCCAAGTGGTCCTTACCTGTCCTGAAGACCGGCGGAGAAGGTCCTGTTCCAGGCGGAAAAGTCTTCTTCCAGGCGGTGACCTCTTCTTCTTCCAGGAACCAGCCGGCGCGGAGTGGAGGAGTTGAAGACCGATGACCACGGAGCTGAAGACCATCCTCTCTGGAACTAAAGACATTTTTTTATTTTGTGGGGCTTTGTTATTTTATTAGGGGGCTTAGATTAGGTGTAATTAGCTTAAAATTCTTGTAATCTTTTTTTATTTTTTGTAATTTAGTGTTTGTTTGTTTTTTTAATTTAGTTTAGTGTATTTAATTATATTTTAGTTTAGATAATTGTACTTTAATTAATTTATTGATAGTGTAGGTGTATTTGTAACTTAGGTTAGGATTTATTTTACAGGTAAATTGGTAATTATTTTAACTAGGTAGCTATTAAATAGTTATTAACTATTTAATAGCTATTGTACCTAGTTAAAATAAATACCAAGTTGCCTGTAAAATAAATATAAACCCTAAAATAGCTACAATGTAATTATTAATTATATTGTAGCTATCTTAGGGTTTATTTTATAGGTAAGTATTTAGTTTTAAATAGGAATATTTTAGTTAATAATATTAATATTATTTAGATTTATTGCAATAATAATTAAGTTAGGGGTGTTAGGGTTAGATAGGGTTAATATAGTTAATATATATAATATAATAACTATATTAATTATTAACTATATTAATGATATATATAATATAATAACTATATTAACTATATTAACCCTAATATAATTTGGGTTAATATAGTTAATATAGGTGGCGGCGGTGTAGGGGGATTAGATTAGGGGTTAATAAATTTAATATAGGTGGCGGCGGTGTAGGGGGATTAGATTAGGGGTTAATAAATTTAATATAGGTGGCGGCGGTGTAGGGGGGTCAGATTACAGGTAAAAGAGCTGATTACTTTGGGGCAATGCCCCGCAAAAGGCCCTTTTAAGGGCTGGTAATAGAGCTGATTACTTTGGGGCAATGCCCCGCAAACGGCCCTTTTCAGGGCTATTTGTAATTTAGTTTAGGGTAGGGACATTTTAGTATTTTAGGGGGTAATACATTTATTGTATGTGGTGGCGGTGTAGGGGGATTAGATTAGGGTTAATCATTTTAATATAGGTGGCGGCAGGGTAGGGGAATTAGATTGGGGGTAATGTAGTTAAAATAGGTGGCGGCGGGGTAGGGGATCATATTAGGGGGTAATATAGTTAATGTAGGTGGCGGCGAGGTAGGGGGCTCACATTAGGGGGTAATATAGTTAAAATAGGTGGCGGCGGTGTAGGGGGATCATATTAGGGGTAATATAGTTAATGTAGGTGGTGGCGGTGTAGGGGGATATTAGGGGGTAATATAGTTAACGTAGGTGTGGGCGGTGTAGGGGGATCATATTAGGGGGTAATATAGTTAATGTAGGTGGTGGCGGTGTAGGGGGATATTAGGGGGTAATATAGTTAACGTAGGTGTGGGCGGTGTAGGGGGATCATATTAGGGGGTAATATAGTTAATGTAGCTGGTGGCGGGGTCCGGGAGCGGCGGTTTAGGGGTTAATATATTTATTGTTAGGAGTGAGAGGGGGGATTGCGGATAGAGGGGTATACGTGTCGGGTTATTTTTGGGAGGCGTGTTAGACAGTAACGGCAGATTGTATACTTAATAATAGTATAATATAATAGTAATTTTTTTTTATAGTATAATAGTAAGTTTTTTTATGCGGTGGCAGTTTCTAAAGTGCCGTAAGTCACTGGCGACTCCAGAAATTTGTACTTAAGCAGATTTCTGGACATCGCTAGTTTGTCAGACTTACGGCCCTTTTGCAAATGCCGGCGCCGTATATGAGATAGCTCGCAAGCTGAAACTACGGGCGGCGCAGGTTTCCACGCTTGCGCCGAAACCTGCACCGTATATCGGATCGAGCCCCTATTATTTAATCCAAATAATTGGGTGACCTTGAATGGATAACAAATTGATAAATTAAGAGTCAGAAGAAAGAGAAGATAGAAAAGGGTGAATTTAGAAGATATATAACAATGTCACTTAATCATATTATAATGTCCAAATTGTCTAGAGTTTATTGTATCCCAACATAGAATTGTTATTTCATAACTAGTTCGGTCCAGTAGGAATTTATTTTCATAGGTGTATATACTGCATCTAGTTTAAACTGAGTTATAAAGGCATTGAGTATATGTAATTATTCCATAAATGATTCAAATCCTGGAAAAAGGACAGTTGGCCCAGTTTGAGATAGTAAAATCTTTCAAGAGAAAGATTGGTCTACACCAATTTTCTTCATTCTGGGACTGTAGGCAGCTGTAGGGATTTCCAGTGCCTGGGTACCGGTTGGTTAGCTGAGTTTAGCAAAATTTGAAAGAGATGTTTTCTAATTTTACAAGTTACCCCACTGGGTTGTTTAAGTAGGATTAATTCAGGGCTAGGGTTGATTTGAGTGTTTAGGACTTTATTTATATTAAGGAAAATATCATCAAAATATGCTTTTATGTGGTTGCATTTCCACCAAATATGGGTCAGATGCCCCTCTTCTGAGCATCCCCTCCAACAGTTTCCAGGAGTAGTTTTATGGCTATGCGTTAATTTGGATGGTGCTAGATACCATCTCATTATGAGTTTTATGTTTGTCCCAAGTGCATTTGATGAATGAGCAGATTGCATTGTTTCTGAACCTGGGGATCCAGTCTTGTGCAGAAGTATAGGATTATTCTTGTCTCTTGCTTTAGATGCAATTAGGGCTAAAAATGTTATATACCCTCACTGAAAGAGATCACAATATTCATGGAACAGGGAGAACTTCCCACGCTCTATAAAAGTTAAGGGTTCCCGTTACTTTGTATATAATATTCAGATTTTCTTTATGTAAGGATGTCATATTTTTTATTTATGTAAGGATGTCATATTTTTTATTTATGTAAGTATATCATATTTTTTTATTTATGTAAGGATGGTATGGGGCCAATTTATTAAAGTGCGGACACACATGATACGATGTAGCGTATCATGCCTGCCGTACATCAATAAATGCCGACAGCATGCACTGTCTGCATTTATCATTGCACAAGCAGTTCTGGTGAACTGCTTGTGCAATGCCGCCCCCTGCAGATTAGCCACTAGCAGGGGGTGTCAATCAGCCTGATTGTGTAGGATCAGGCGGATTAAATACCGCAGACTCAGAGGTAGCGGATTAGTTATGGAGCAGCAGTCTTTAGAGCCTGAAGGCTCGCACGGAAATAGGGATACCCAGCTCTATTCGAAACTTGATAATTCAGCCCCTAGATCTTTTCCTCTTTTTTTTTCTCTCTCTCTTTTTCCTAGGCACCCCTCCCCAGTGACGTGCGGTGAGGTCAGAGGCTGGTGAGGCACTGGCTATGATACACCCGAGAAAAAACATATATGAACCCGACAGAGGCAGCTTAAATTTTCAATTATATTGGCAGGTTGCAGGTCCAATTTACTGCCATCATTAAATTTGCTTCATTCTCTTGGTATCCTTTGTTCAAGGATATGCAGCAATGCACTACTGAGTGCTAATTTGAACACATTAAATAAGCCAATGACAAGAGGCATATATGTGCAGCCACCAATCACCAGATGCTCCTAGTAGTGCATTACTGCTCCTTAGCCTACCTAGGTATGCTTTTCAAAGGATACTAAAAGAAAAATAGGTAACAGAAGTAAAATGTAAAGTTGCACAATATTTTTTTTATCTGAAACACGAAAGAAAAAAACTTCTATTATCAAATTTGATTCATTATATTGTTATAATTTGTTTAAGAAATAGCATTGCACTAATGGCAGCTAGCTGAACACTTCTAATTAGCCAATCACAAGGGACAAATGTGTGCAGACACCAGTCAGCAACTAGCTCCCACTAGTGTAGGATATGAGTGTATTAGTTTTCAACAAGGGATACTAAGGAAACAAAGTGCATTTGAAAATAGAAGTGAATTTATAAGTGTCTTAAAATTACATGCTCTATCTGAAACATTCAAGTTTAATTTTGACTTCCCTATCCCTTTAAGTAACACATTCCAATTTTTATTCTCTATTAGTTTTTATCCTTCTTACAAAGCAACTGCCTTTGTACTTCTTAAAGGGACATGGAACCCTAAATTTTTCTTTCATGATTTAGGTAGAACATACAATTTAAAACTACTTTCCAGTTAACTTTTTTTATTTAATCTCCTTGATTCTCTTTGTATCATTTGTTGAAGGAGCAGCAATGCACTACTGGTTTCTAACTGAACACATGGGTGAGCCAATTACAATTGGTATATATCTGCAGCCAGCCACCAATCAGAAGCTAGAACCTAGGTTCTTTGCTGCTCCTGAGCTTTCCTAGATAAACCTTTCCGCAAAGGATAACAAGAGAAGGAAGAAAATTAAATAATAGAAGTAAATTTTAAAATTTCTAATTAATTGTATGCCTGATCTGAATCATGAAAGAAACATTTTAGGTTTCATTTTCCTGCAATGTCCCTTTAATGTATTTCAAGGATTAAATGCATAGCCAAGTAGCTAATTTGTCCAAAAAATATAGCATCTCTAAGAAAACAGAGCAGGTTGTTTTTGTTTTTTTGTTTAATGTTTTATTTTAAAATTAGAAATGTTTGAATAAAATTAGAAAACATTAGAAACTGCAATAATCAAGTACAATTGTTTTTTTTTTTCTTAGAATGTACATAATTTATACATATGCAGCCATGACTAAAAACCTAACCTTCTGTTGGGGAAGAGGGCAACAGAAAAAGCAGATTCTGCAGGAATATATTTATTTTTAGCATTTAAAGGAACAGTGAACCCCATGATAATTATGATATAAAGGTCTAAATGTACAGAGTTAAACAAATAAGCAATATAATATTCTTTCATTAGCCATTATTCAGTCTGCACCAATATTTATGATGCCCCTGTGCCAGCAATAATATTTATCATCATCAATCAACACACAGTAACAGCAGCATTCCCCTGGTATTATATATGTGCCCACATACAGCAGCATTCCCCTGGTATTATTTATGTGCCAACATACAGCAGCATTCCCCGGTATTATTTATGTGCCCACATACAGCAGCATTCCCCTGTTATTATTATTTATGTGCAAAAATACAGCAGCATCCCCCTGTTATTATTATTTATGTGCCAACATACAGCAGCATTCCCCTGTTATTATTATTTATGTGCTAACATACAGCAGCATTCCCCTGTTATTATTATTTATGTGCCCACATACAGCAGCATTCCCCTGGCATTATTTATGTGCCCACATACAGCAGCATTCCCCTGGTATTATTATTTATGTGCCCACATACAGCAGCATTCCCATGTTATTATTATTTATGTGCCAACATACAGCAGCATTCCCCTGTTATTATTATTTATGTGCCCACATACAGCAGCATTCCCCTGGTATTATTATTTATGTGCCAACATACAGCAGCATTCCCCTGTTATTATTATTTATGTGCCAACATACAGCAGCATTCCCCTGTTATTATTATTTATGTGCTAACATACAGCAGAATTCCCCTGTTATTATTATTTATGTGCCCACATACAGCAGCATTCCTCTGTTATTATTATTTATGTGCCAACATACAGCAGCATTCCCCTGTTATTATTATTATTTATGTGCCAACATACAGCAGCATTCCCCTGTTATTATTATGTATGTGCTAACATACAGCAGCATTCCCCTGTTATTATTATTTATGTGCCAACATGCAGCAGCATTCCTCTGTTATTATTATTTATGTGCCAACATACAGCAGCATCCCCTGTTATTATTATTTATGTGCCAACATACAGCAGCATTCCTCTGTTATTATTATTTATGTGCCAACATACAGCAGCAACCCCTGTTATTATTGTTTATGTGCCAACATACAGCAGCATTCCCCTGTTATTATTATTTATGTGCCCACATAAAGCAGCATTCCCCTGTTATTATTATTTATGTGCTAACATACAGCAGCATTCCCCTGTTATTATTATTTATGTGCTAACATGCAGCAGCATTCCTCTGTTATTATTATTTATGTGCCAACATACAGCAGCATTCCCCTGTTATTATTATTTATGTGCCAACACACAGCAGCATTCCCCTGTTATTATTATTTATGTGCCAACATGCAGCAGCATTCCCTGTTATTATTATTTATGTGCTAACATGCAGCAGCATTCCCCTGTTATTATTATTTATGTGCTAACATACAGCAGCATTCCCTGTTATTATTATTTATGTGCTAACATACAGCAGCATTCCCCTGTTATTATTATTTATGTGCCAACATGCAGCAGCATTCCCTGTTATTATTATTTATGTGCTAACATGCAGCAGCATTCCTCTGTTATTATTATTTATGTGCCAACATACAGCAGCATTCCCCTGTTATTATTATTTATGTGCTAACATACAGCAGCATTCCCCTGTTATTATTATTTATGTGCTAACATACAGCAGCATTCCCTGTTATTATTATTTATGTGCTAACATACAGCAGCATTCCCCTGTTATTATTATTTATGTGCTAACATACAGCAGCATTCCCCTGTTATTATTATTTATGTGCTAACATACAGCAGCATTCCTCTGGTATTATTATTTATGTGCCAACATACAGCAGCATTCCCCTGTTATTATTATTTATGTGCCAACATACAGCAGCATTCCCCTGTTATTATTATTTATGTGCTAACATACAGCAGCATTCCCCTGTTATTATTATTTATGTGCTAACATACAGCAGCATTCCCTTGTTATTATTATTTATGTGCCAACATACAGCAGCATTCCCCTGTTATTATTATTTATGTGCTAACATACAGCAGCATTCCCCTGTTATTATTATTTATGTGCTAACATACAGCAGCATTCCCCTGTTATTATTATTTATGTGCTAATATACAGCAGCATTCCCCTGTTATTATTATTTATGTGCCAACATACAGCAGCATTCCCCTGTTATTATTATTTATGTGCTAACATGCAGCAGCATTCCCCTGTTATTATTATTTATGTGCCAACATGCAGCAGCATTCCCTGTTATTATTATTTATGTGCTAACATACAGCAGCATTCCCTGTTATTATTATTATTTATGTGCTAACATACAGCAGCATTCCCCTGTTATTATTATTTATGTGCCAACATACAGCAGCATTCCCCTGTTATTATTATTTACGTGCCAACATACAGCAGCATTCCCCTGTTATTATTATTTATGTGCCAACATGCAGCAGCATTCCCCTGTTATTATTATTTATGTGCTAACATACAGCAGCATTCCCCTGTTATTATTATTTATTTGCCAACATACAGCAGCATTCCCCTGTTAGTATTATTTACGTGCCAACATACAGCAGCATTCCCCTGTTATTATTATTTATGTGCCAACATACAGCAGCATTCCCCTGTTATTATTATTTATGTGTCAACATACAGCAGCATTCCCCTGTTATTATTAATTATGTGCTAACATACAGCAGCATTCCCCTGTTATTATTATTTATGTGCTAACATACAGCAGCATTCCCCTGTTATTATTATTTATGTGCCCACATACAGCATCATTCCCCTGTTATTATTATTATTTATGTGCTAACATACAGCAGCATTCCCCTGTTATTATTATTATTTATGTGCCAACATACAGCATCATTCCCCTGTTATTATTATTATTTATGTGCTAACATGCAGCAGCATTCCCCTGTTATTATTAGTTATGTGATAACATACAGCAGCATTCCCCTGTTATTATTATTTATGTGCCAACATACAGCAGCATTCCCCTGTTATTATTATTTATGTGCCAACATACAGCAGCATTCCCCTGTTATTATTATTTATGTGCCAACATGCAGCAGCATTCCCCTGTTATTATTATTTATGTGCCCACATAAAGCAGCATTCCCCTGTTATTATTATTTATGTGCCAACATACAGCAGCATTCCCCTGTTATTATTATTTATGTGCCAACATACAGCAGCATTCCCCTGTTATTATTATTTATGTGCCCACATAAAGCAGCATTCCCCTGTTATTATTATTTATGTGGCAACATACAGCAGCATTCCCCTGTTATTATTATTTATGTGCCCACATGCAGCAGCATTCCCCTGTTATTATTATTTATGTGCCAACATGCAGCAGCATTCCCCTGTTATTATTATTTATGTGCCAACATGCAGCAGCATTCCCCTGTTATTATTATTTATGTGCCCACATACAGCAGCATTCCCCTGTTATTATTATTTATGTGCTAACATACAGCAGCATTCCCCTGTTATTATTATTTATGTGCTACATACAGCAGCATTCCCCTGTTATCATTATTATTTATGTGCTAACATACAGCAGCATTCCCCTGTTATTATTATTTATGTGCCAACATGCAGCAGCATTCCCCTGTTATTATTATTTATGTGCCAACATACAGCAGCATTCCCCTGTTATTATTATTTATGTGCCAACATACAGCAGCATTCCCGTGTTATTATTATTTATGTGCCCACATACAGCAGCATTCCCCTGTTATTATTATTTATGTGCCAACATGCAGCAGCATTCCCCTGTTATTATTATTTATGTGCCAACATGCAGCAGCATTCCCTGTTATTATTATTTATGTGCTAACATACAGCAGCATTCCCCTGTTATTATTATTTATGTGCTAATATACAGCAGCATTCCCTGTTATTATTATTTATGTGCTAACATACAGCAGCATTCCCCTGTTATTATTATTTATTTGCCAACATACAGCAGCATTCCCCTGTTATTATTATTTACGTACCAACATACAGCAGCATTCCCCTGTTATTATTATTTATGTGCCAACATACAGCAGCATTCCCCTGTTATTATTATTTATGTGCTAACATACAGCAGCATTCCCCTGTTATTATTATTTATGTGCCAACATACAGCAGCATTCCCCTGTTATTATTATTTATGTGCCAACATACAGCAGCATTCCTCTGTTATTATTATTTATGTGCTAACATACAGCAGCATTCCCCTGTTATTATTATTTATGTGCCAACATACAGCAGCATTCCCCCTGTTATTGTTATTTATGTGCTAACATGCAGCAGCATTCCCTGTTATTATTATTTATGTGCTAACATACAGCAGCATTCCCCTGTTATTATTATTTATGTGCTAACATACAGCAGCATTCCCCTGTTATTATTATTTATGTGCTAACATACAGCAGCATTCCCCTGTTATTATTATTTATGTGCTAATATACAGCAGCATTCCCCTGTTATTATTATTTATGTGACAACATACAGCAGCATTCCCCTGTTATTATTATTTATGTGCCAACATACAGCAGCATTCCCCTGTTATTATTATTTATGTGCCAACATACAGCAGCATTCCCCTGTTATTATTATTTATGTGCCAACATGCAGCAGCATTCCCCTGTTATTATTATTTATGTGCTAACATACAGCAGCATTCCCCTGTTATTATTATTTACGTGCTAACATGCAGCAGCATTCCCCTGTTATTATTATTTATGTGCCAACATGCAGCAGCATTCCTCTGTTATTATTATTTATGTGCTAACATACAGCAGCATTCCCTGTTATTATTATTTATGTGCTAACATACAGCAGCATTCCCTGTTATTATTATTATTTATGTGCTAACATACAGCAGCACTCCCCTGTTATTATTATTTATGTGCCAACATACAGCAGCATTCCCCTGTTATTATTATTTATGTGCCAACATGCAGCAGCATTCCTCTGTTATTATTATTTATGTGCTAACATACAGCAGCATTCCCTGTTATTATTATTTATGTGCTAACATACAGCAGCATTCCCTGTTATTATTATTATTTATGTGCTAACATACAGCAGCACTCCCCTGTTATTATTATTTATGTGCCAACATGCAGCAGCATTCCCCTGTTATTATTATTTATGTGCTAACATACAGCAGCATTCCCTGTTATTATTATTTATGTGCTAACATACAGCAGCATTCCTCTGGTATTATTATTTATGTGCCAACATACAGCAGCATTCCCCTGTTATTATTATTTATGTGCCAACATACAGCAGCATTCCCCTGTTATTATTATTTATGTGCCAACATACAGCAGCATTCCCCTGTTATTATTATTTATGTGCTAACATACAGCAGCATTCCCCTGTTATTATTATTTATGTGCTAACATACAGCAGCATTCCCCTGTTATTATTATTTATGTGCCAACATACAGCAGCATTCCCCTGTTATTATTATTTATGTGCTAACATACAGCAGCATTCCCCCTGTTATTATTATTTATGTGCTAACATACAGCAGCATTCCCCTGTTATTATTATTTATGTGCTAACATACAGCAGCATTCCCCTGTTATTATTATTTATGTGCTAACATACAGCAGCATTCCCCTGTTATTATTATTTATGTGCTAATATACAGCAGCATTCCCCTGTTATTATTATTTATGTGCCAACATACAGCAGCATTCCCCTGTTATTATTATTTATGTGCCAACATGCAGCAGCATTCCCTGTTATTATTATTTATGTGCTAACATACAGCAGCATTCCCTGTTATTATTATTATTTATGTGCTAACATACAGCAGCATTCCCCTGTTATTATTATTTATGTGCCAACATACAGCAGCATTCCCCTGTTATTATTATTATTTATGTGCCAACATACAGCAGCATTCCCCTGTTATTATTATTTATGTGCTAACATACAGCAGCATTCCCCTGTTATTATTATTTATGTGCCAACATACAGCAGCATTCCCCTGTTATTATTATTTATGTGCTAACATGCAGCAGCATTCCCCTGTTATTATTATTTATGTGCTAACATACAGCAGCATTCCCCTGTTATTATTATTTATTTGCCAACATACAGCAGCATTCCCCTGTTAGTATTATTTACGTGCCAACATACAGCAGCATTCCCCTGTTATTATTATTTATGTGCCAACATACAGCAGCATTCCCCTGTTATTATTATTTATGTGCCAACATGCAGCAGCATTCCCTGTTATTATTATTTATGTGCTAACATACAGCAGCATTCCCTGTTATTATTATTATTTATGTGCTAACATACAGCAGCATTCCCCTGTTATTATTATTTATGTGCCAACATACAGCAGCATTCCCCTGTTATTATTATTATTTATGTGCCAACATACAGCAGCATTCCCCTGTTATTATTATTTATGTGCCAACATACAGCAGCATTCCCCTGTTATTATTAATTATGTGCTAACATACAGCAGCATTCCCCTGTTATTATTATTTATGTGCTAACATACAGCAGCATTCCCCTGTTATTATTATTTATGTGCCCACATACAGCATCATTCCCCTGTTATTATTATTATTTATGTGCTAACATACAGCAGCATTCCCCTGTTATTATTATTATTTATGTGCCAACATACAGCATCATTCCCCTGTTATTATTATTATTTATGTGCTAACATGCAGCAGCATTCCCCTGTTATTATTAGTTATGTGATAACATACAGCAGCATTCCCCTGTTATTATTATTTATGTGCCAACATACAGCAGCATTCCCCTGTTATTATTATTTATGTGCCAACATACAGCAGCATTCCCCTGTTATTATTATTTATGTGCTAACATGCAGCAGCATTCCCCTGTTATTATTATTTATGTGCCCACATACAGCAGCATTCCCCTGTTATTATTATTTATGTGCCAACATACAGCAGCATTCCCCTGTTATTATTATTTATGTGCCCACATAAAGCAGCATTCCCCTGTTATTATTATTTATGTGGCAACATACAGCAGCATTCCCCTGTTATTATTATTTATGTGCCCATATGCAGCAGCATTCCCCTGTTATTATTATTTATGTGCCAACATGCAGCAGCATTCCCCTGTTATTATTATTTATGTGCTAACATACAGCAGCATTCCTCTGTTATTATTATTTATGTGCTAACATACAGCAGCATTCCCCTGTTATTATTATTTATGTGCCAACATGCAGCAGCATTCCCCCTGTTATTATTATTTATGTGCTAACATACAGCAGCATTCCCCTGTTATTATTATTTATGTGCTAACATACAGCAGCATTCCCCCTGTTATTATTATTTATGTGCTAACATACAGCAGCATTCCCCCTGTTATTATTATTTATGTGCCAACATGCAGCAGCATTCCCCCTGTTATTATTATTTATGTGCTAACATACAGCAGCATTCCCCTGTTATTATTATTTATGTGCCCACATACAGCAGCATTCCCCTGTTATTATTATTTATGTGCTAACATACAGCAGCATTCCCCTGTTATTATTATTTATGTGCTACATACAGCAGCATTCCCCTGTTATCATTATTATTTATGTGCTAACATACAGCAGCATTCCCCTGTTATTATTATTTATGTGCCAACATGCAGCAGCATTCCCCTGTTATTATTATTTATGTGCCAACATACAGCAGCATTCCCCTGTTATTATTATTTATGTGCCAACATACAGCAGCATTCCCGTGTTATTATTATTTATGTGCCCACATACAGCAGCATTCCCCTGTTATTATTATTTATGTGCCAACATGCAGCAGCATTCCCCTGTTATTATTATTTATGTGCCAACATGCAGCAGCATTCCCTGTTATTATTATTTATGTGCTAACATACAGCAGCATTCCCCTGTTATTATTATTTATGTGCTAATATACAGCAGCATTCCCTGTTATTATTATTTATGTGCTAACATACAGCAGCATTCCCCTGTTATTATTATTTATTTGCCAACATACAGCAGCATTCCCCTGTTATTATTATTTACGTACCAACATACAGCAGCATTCCCCTGTTATTATTATTTATGTGCTAACATACAGCAGCATTCCCCTGTTATTATTATTTATGTGCTAACATACAGCAGCATTCCCCTGTTATTATTATTTATGTGCCAACATACAGCAGCATTCCCCTGTTATTATTATTTATGTGCTAACATACAGCAGCATTCCCCTGTTATTATTATTTATGTGCTACATACAGCAGCATTCCCCTGTTATCATTATTATTTATGTGCTAACATACAGCAGCATTCCCCTGTTATTATTATTTATGTGCCAACATGCAGCAGCATTCCCCTGTTATTATTATTTATGTGCCAACATACAGCAGCATTCCCCTGTTATTATTATTTATGTGCCAACATACAGCAGCATTCCCGTGTTATTATTATTTATGTGCCCACATACAGCAGCATTCCCCTGTTATTATTATTTATGTGCAAACATGCAGCAGCATTCCCAAGTTATTATTATTTATGTGCCAACATGCAGCAGCATTCCCTGTTATTATTATTTATGTGCTAACATACAGCAGCATTCCCCTGTTATTATTATTTATGTGCTAATATACAGCAGCATTCCCTGTTATTATTATTTATGTGCTAACATACAGCAGCATTCCCCTGTTATTATTATTTATTTGCCAACATACAGCAGCATTCCCCTGTTATTATTATTTACGTACCAACATACAGCAGCATTCCCCTGTTATTATTATTTATGTGCCAACATACAGCAGCATTCCCCTGTTATTATTATTTATGTGCTAACATACAGCAGCATTCCTCTGTTATTATTATTTATGTGCCAACATACAGCAGCATTCCCCTGTTATTATTATTTATGTGCCAACATACAGCAGCATTCCCCTGTTATTATTATTTATGTGCCAACATACAGCAGCATTCCCCTGTTATTATTATTTATGTGCCAACATACAGCAGCATTCCCCTGTTATTATTATTTATGTGCTAACATACAGCAGCATTCCCCTGTTATTATTATTTATGTGCCAACATACAGCAGCATTCCCCCTGTTATTGTTATTTATGTGCTAACATGCAGCAGCATTCCCTGTTATTATTATTTATGTGCTAACATAAAGCAGCATTCCCCTGTTATTATTATTTATGTGCTAACATACAGCAGCATTCCCCTGTTATTATTATTTATGTGCTAACATACAGCAGCATTCCCCTGTTATTATTATTTATGTGCTAATATACAGCAGCATTCCCCTGTTATTATTATTTATGTGCCAACATACAGCAGCATTCCCCTGTTATTATTATTTATGTGCCCACATACAGCAGCATTCCCCTGTTATTATTATTTATGTGCTAATATACAGCAGCATTCCCCTGTTATTATTATTTATGTGCCAACATACAGCAGCATTCCCCTGTTATTATTATTTATGTGCCAACATACAGCAGCATTCCCCTGTTATTATTATTTATGTGCCAACATACAGCAGCATTCCCCTGTTATTATTATTTATGTGCCAACATGCAGCAGCATTCCCCTGTTATTATTATTTATGTGCTAACATACAGCAGCATTCCCCTGTTATTATTATTTATGTGCTAACATGCAGCAGCATTCCCCTGTTATTATTATTAATGTGCCAACATGCAGCAGCATTCCTCTGTTATTATTATTTATGTGCTAACATACAGCAGCATTCCCTGTTATTATTATTTATGTGCTAACATACAGCAGCATTCCCTGTTATTATTATTATTTATGTGCTAACATACAGCAGCACTCCCCTGTTATTATTATTTATGTGCCAACATACAGCAGCATTCCCCTGTTATTATTATTTATGTGCCAACATGCAGCAGCATTCCTCTGTTATTATTATTTATGTGCTAACATACAGCAGCATTCCCTGTTATTATTATTTATGTGCTAACATACAGCAGCATTCCCTGTTATTATTATTTATGTGCTAACATACAGCAGCACTCCCCTGTTATTATTATTTATGTGCCAACATGCAGCAGCATTCCCCTGTTATTATTATTTATGTGCTAACATACAGCAGCATTCCCTGTTATTATTATTTATGTGCTAACATACAGCAGCATTCCCCTGTTATTATTATTTATGTGCTAACATACAGCAGCATTCCCCTGTTATTATTATTTATGTGCTAACATACAGCAGCATTCCTCTGGTATTATTATTTATGTGCCAACATACAGCAGCATTCCCCTGTTATTATTATTTATGTGCCAACATACAGCAGCATTCCCCTGTTATTATTATTTATGTGCCAACATACAGCAGCATTCCCCTGTTATTATTATTTATGTGCTAACATACAGCAGCATTCCCCTGTTATTATTATTTATGTGCTAACATACAGCAGCATTCCCCTGTTATTATTATTTATGTGCCAACATACAGCAGCATTCCCCTGTTATTATTATTTATGTGCTAACATACAGCAGCATTCCCCTGTTATTATTATTTATGTGCTAACATACAGCAGCATTCCCCTGTTATTATTATTTATGTGCTAATATACAGCAGCATTCCCCTGTTATTATTATTTATGTGCCAACATACAGCAGCATTCCCCTGTTATTATTATTTATGTGCCAACATGCAGCAGCATTCCCTGTTATTATTATTTATGTGCTAACATACAGCAGCATTCCCTGTTATTATTATTATTTATGTGCTAACATACAGCAGCATTCCCCTGTTATTATTATTTATGTGCCAACATACAGCAGCATTCCCCTGTTATTATTATTTATGTGCTAACATACAGCAGCATTCCCCTGTTATTATTATTTATGTGCTAACATACAGCAGCATTCCCCTGTTATTATTATTTATGTGCTAACATACAGCAGCATTCCCCTGTTATTATTATTTATGTGCTAACATACAGCAGCATTCCCTGTTATTATTATTATTTATGTGCTAACATACAGCAGCATTCCCCTGTTATTATTATTTATGTGCTAACATGCAGCAGCATTCCCCTGTTATTATTATTTATGTGCTAACATACAGCAGCATTCCCCTGTTATTATTATTTATGTGCTAACATACAGCAGCATTCCCCTGTTATTATTATTTATGTGCCTAACATACAGCAGCATTCCCCTGTTATTATTATTTATGTGCTAACATACAGCAGCATTCCTCTGGTATTATTATTTATGTGCCAACATACAGCAGCATTCCCCTGTTATTATTATTTATGTGCCAACATACAGCAGCATTCCCCTGTTATTATTATTTATGTGCCAACATACAGCAGCATTCCCCTGTTATTATTATTTATGTGCTAACATACAGCAGCATTCCCCTGTTATTATTATTTATGTGCTAACATACAGCAGCATTCCCCTGTTATTATTATTTATGTGCCAACATACAGCAGCATTCCCCTGTTATTATTATTTATGTGCTAACATACAGCAGCATTCCCCTGTTATTATTATTTATGTGCTAACATACAGCAGCATTCCCCTGTTATTATTATTTATGTGCTAATATACAGCAGCATTCCCCTGTTATTATTATTTATGTGCCAACATACAGCAGCATTCCCCTGTTATTATTATTTATGTGCCAACATGCAGCAGCATTCCCTGTTATTATTATTTATGTGCTAACATACAGCAGCATTCCCTGTTATTATTATTATTTATGTGCTAACATACAGCAGCATTCCCCTGTTATTATTATTTATGTGCCAACATACAGCAGCATTCCCCTGTTATTATTATTTATGTGCTAACATACAGCAGCATTCCCCTGTTATTATTATTTATGTGCTAATATACAGCAGCATTCCCCTGTTATTATTATTTCTGTGCCAACATACAGCAGCATTCCCCTGTTATTATTATTTATGTGCCAACATACAGCAGCATTCCCCTGTTATTATTATTTATGTGCCAACATACAGCAGCATTCCCCTGTTATTATTATTTATGTGCCAACATGCAGCAGCATTCCCCTGTTATTATTATTTATGTGCTAACATACAGCAGCATTCCCCTGTTATTATTATTTATGTGCTAACATGCAGCAGCATTCCCCTGTTATTATTATTAATGTGCCAACATGCAGCAGCATTCCTCTGTTATTATTATTTATGTGCTAACATACAGCAGCATTCCCTGTTATTATTATTTATGTGCTAACATACAGCAGCATTCCCTGTTATTATTATTATTTATGTGCTAACATACAGCAGCACTCCCCTGTTATTATTATTTATGTGCCAACATACAGCAGCATTCCCCTGTTATTATTATTTATGTGCCAACATGCAGCAGCATTCCTCTGTTATTATTATTTATGTGCTAACATACAGCAGCATTCCCTGTTATTATTATTTATGTGCTAACATACAGCAGCATTCCCTGTTATTATTATTATTTATGTGCTAACATACAGCAGCACTCCCCTGTTATTATTATTTATGTGCCAACATGCAGCAGCATTCCCCTGTTATTATTATTTATGTGCTAACATACAGCAGCATTCCCTGTTATTATTATTTATGTGCTAACATACAGCAGCATTCCCCTGTTATTATTATTTATGTGCTAACATACAGCAGCATTCCCCTGTTATTATTATTTATGTGCTAACATACAGCAGCATTCCTCTGGTATTATTATTTATGTGCCAACATACAGCAGCATTCCCCTGTTATTATTATTTATGTGCCAACATACAGCAGCATTCCCCTGTTATTATTATTTATGTGCCAACATACAGCAGCATTCCCCTGTTATTATTATTTATGTGCTAACATACAGCAGCATTCCCCTGTTATTATTATTTATGTGCTAACATACAGCAGCATTCCCCTGTTATTATTATTTATGTGCCAACATACAGCAGCATTCCCCTGTTATTATTATTTATGTGCTAACATACAGCAGCATTCCCCTGTTATTATTATTTATGTGCTAACATACAGCAGCATTCCCCTGTTATTATTATTTATGTGCCAACATACAGCAGCATTCCCCTGTTATTATTATTTATGTGCCAACATGCAGCAGCATTCCCTGTTATTATTATTTATGTGCTAACATACAGCAGCATTCCCTGTTATTATTATTATTTATGTGCTAACATACAGCAGCATTCCCCTGTTATTATTATTTATGTGCCAACATACAGCAGCATTCCCCTGTTATTATTATTTACGTGCCAACATACAGCAGCATTCCCCTGTTATTATTATTTATGTGCCAACATGCAGCAGCATTCCCCTGTTATTATTATTTATGTGCTAACATACAGCAGCATTCCCCTGTTATTATTATTTATTTGCCAACATACAGCAGCATTCCCCTGTTAGTATTATTTACGTGCCAACATACAGCAGCATTCCCCTGTTATTATTATTTATGTGCCAACATACAGCAGCATTCCCCTGTTATTATTAATTATGTGCTAACATACAGCAGCATTCCCCTGTTATTATTATTTATGTGCTAACATACAGCAGCATTCCCCTGTTATTATTATTTATGTGCCCACATACAGCATCATTCCCCTGTTATTATTATTATTTATGTGCTAACATACAGCAGCATTCCCCTGTTATTATTATTATTTATGTGCCAACATACAGCATCATTCCCCTGTTATTATTATTATTTATGTGCTAACATGCAGCAGCATTCCCCTGTTATTATTAGTTATGTGATAACATACAGCAGCATTCCCCTGTTATTATTATTTATGTGCCAACATACAGCAGCATTCCCCTGTTATTATTATTTATGTGCCAACATACAGCAGCATTCCCCTGTTATTATTATTTATGTGCCAACATGCAGCAGCATTCCCCTGTTATTATTATTTATGTGCCCACATAAAGCAGCATTCCCCTGTTATTATTATTTATGTGCCAACATACAGCAGCATTCCCCTGTTATTATTATTTATGTGCCAACATACAGCAGCATTCCCCTGTTATTATTATTTATGTGCCCACATAAAGCAGCATTCCCCTGTTATTATTATTTATGTGCCAACATACAGCAGCATTCCCCTGTTATTATTATTTATGTGCCCACATGCAGCAGCATTCCCCTGTTATTATTATTTATGTGCCAACATGCAGCAGCATTCCCCTGTTATTATTATTTATGTGCTAACATACAGCAGCATTCCTCTGTTATTATTATTTATGTGCTAACATACAGCAGCATTCCCCTGTTATTATTATTTATGTGCTAACATACAGCAGCATTCCCCTGTTATTATTATTTATGTGCTAACATACAGCAGCATTCCCCTGTTATTATTATTTATGTGCCAACATACAGCAGCTTTCCCCTGTTATTATTATTTATGTGCCAACATGCAGCAGCATTCCCCTGGTATTATTATTTATGTGCTAACATACAGCAGCATTCCCCTGTTATTATTATTTATGTGCTAACATACAGCAGCATTCCCCTGTTATTATTATTTATGTGCCCACATACAGCAGCATTCCCCTGTTATTATTATTTATGTGCCAACATACAGCAGCATTCCCCTGTTATTATTATTTATGTGCCAACATGCAGCAGCATTCCCCTGTTATTATTATTTATGTGCCCACATACAGCAGCATTCCCCTGTTATTATTATTTATGTGCTAACATACAGCAGCATTCCCCTGTTATTATTATTTATGTGCCAACATACAGCAGCATTCCCCTGTTATTATTATTTATGTGCTAACATACAGCAGCATTCCCCCTGTTATTATTATTTATGTGCTAACATACAGCAGCATTCCCCTGTTATTATTATTTATGTGCCCACATACAGCAGCATTCCCCTGTTATTATTATTTATGTGCTAACATACAGCAGCATTCCCCTGTTATTATTATTTATGTGCCAACATACAGCAGCATTCCCCTGTTATTATTATTTATGTGCCAACATACAGCAGCATTCCCCTGTTATTATTATTTATGTGCCAACATACAGCAGCATTCCCCTGTTATTATTATTTATGTGCTAACATACAGCAGCATTCCCCTGGTATTATTATTTATGTGCTAACATACAGCAGCATTCCCCTGTTATTATTATTTATGTGCCAACATACAGCAGCATTCCCCTGTTATTATTATTTATGTGCCAACATGCAGCAGCATTCCCCTGTTATTATTATTTATGTGCTAACATACAGCAGCATTCCCCTGTTATTATTATTTATGTGCTAACATACAGCAGCATTCCCCTGTTATTATTATTTATGTGCCAACATACAGCAGCATTCCCCTGTTATTATTATTTATGTGCCAACATACAGCAGCATTCCCCTGTTATTATTATTTATGTGCCAACATGCAGCAGCATTCCCCCTGTTATTATTATTTATGTGCTAACATACAGCAGCATTCCCCTGTTATTATTATTTATGTGCCAACATACAGCAGCATTCCCCTGTTATTATTATTTATGTGCCAACATACAGCAGCATTCCCCTGTTATTATTATTTATGTGCCAACATACAGCAGCATTCCCCTGTTATTATTATTTATGTGCTAACATACAGCAGCATTCCCCTGTTATTATTATTTATGTGCTAACATACAGCAGCATTCCCCTGTTATTATTATTTATGTGCTAACATACAGCAGCATTCCCCTGTTATTATTATTTATGTGCTAACATACAGCAGCATTCCTCTGTTATTATTATTTATGTGCCAACATACAGCAGCATTCCCCTGTTATTATTATTATTTATGTGCTAACATACAGCAGCAGTCCCCTGTTATTATTATTTATGTGCTAACATACAGCAGCATTCCCCTGTTATTATTATTTATGTGCCAACATGCAGCAGCATTCCCCTGGTATTATTATTTATGTGCTAACATACAGCAGCATTCCCCTGTTATTATTATTTATGTGCCAAACTGCCAACATATAGTGTCATAGATACAGGCTACAGGCAGCACACTCTAGCAAAGCAGCATGCCATCCCCCTCATGGCCTCTTCCCACTATAGTTCCTTCCCTCAGCAGTCAGCCAGTGCACACCACTACAATTGTCACGGAGGGATATATATATAAAAAACACACTGATGGATACTTTAAAATCCCAATTCATGCTATATGTTTTTTTGATATGCAAATATCTGAATTGTGACATTGTGCAGTTTTTCCTGATGCCCCTAAACCCCAGTGTTGATATTCACATATTTTGAGCAATTTTTAACACACACTAGTTCTATAATAATGTGGTTTAATTCTCTACCCAAGCAGAACTTGAGCAATAATTATTAGCACATCCGTACAATTTGTTTACTGTGCATCTCACAGACTGCAGAGTCCAAGAGCAGACAGCGAACTGTTGGATCCCCACAACACAGGCAAATTCACAGCTATAATAATGGTTTGTAAAAAAAAGCTGTGACCTGCATTTTATGCACAGAGCCAGACACACCGTGTCTGTTGTAAGGGACTCTCTGACAAGCTAACAGACATAAAAAGGGAAAACACTCTAAGTAACGGTATATTTAATAAAATTAGTATTTCACTTACTTTTCACTCCCAGAAGAAAAAAGAAAAGAAAAAAGTGTGTGGTTTAGAAATTAATGGGTAAGATTATGTTTTTCCACAGTTTCCAAAAGTTTTTCCACAGAGATACAAAGATTTTGATTGCAGATAAAACTAAAGAATATAAGGTAATAATAAAAAAATAATAATCAGCGGAGCCTATTACACATGGAGCAGCATTTGCACAAAATAGAATGTTTCATATGGAGATTATAAAAGAATTTTTGAATATGAATTGAGGAGTGGTGCATTATGGGTAAAACAAGCGTGTACTATGGGTTCTACGTTTAGCTGTAGACTAGTTAGTGTCAGTCATACTCAGGCTTTTCTGCTCCAATGAATGTGACAGTAGTACTCTAGTGTCCCCTGTATCCCCCTACTTATACAGTGTGTTGTGTCTTGTGTGATTGTGTTCATCATGTCTGATTACCTGAGGTGATGACACCGGCCTCCTCCTAGCTCCCTCCCTGGTCGACCGAGTCCACATTCCAGTAGGCAGCCAGGCACTTGACCAAGTTGACTGCACCGCAGTCGCACAGACCACTGAATCATTCACTCACTGTTGTCTTCGGCAGGGCAGGGCAGGGCAGCACACCACACAGAAGTCTCTATCAGCAGCTACCTCCTCACTTTTCTTCCCGCCTGAAATCTGACAGTCTGTGTGTGTTGGCGCGATCGCTACGTCACGCTGCTCTGTGCAATCATTGGCCAGCACGTCCGGGGGCCTATCAAGGGGGGTGTGGGCTTGAAGCTGCAACTCAGTCTGTTCACAGCGTGTCCGACTCCTCCCCACTACCTCACCCACACGTCACTCAGCTCACTGGTGCGCCTCACTCAGGTCTCTCCCGCCCTATGTATAGCTGGCGCTGATTGGCTGAGGCTGCTCCTGCAGAGGCTGATCACAAACATAGCCTCTCTAGTATTGTGCAAACTAAACTGGTGTTTTGCGGAGGCGGCGGCGGCACGCACGGGGGGGGGGCTGGTGATACCTTAACAAAAAAAAATTATTAAAAAATTAAAAAAAATCTTTTTGTTTTTAAACATTATTAAAAAACTTACAAACTGTAATTGCACTCATAGGACAGGGGTGGCACTGCCTCCCCTGCCTCCTATGACTGCACGTCACTGCCCCTCCCCCCTCTCGTTAATGAAAGATATTATTTTAGATAATATATTAACTTTTCTATGACAGAATTCAGGGAAAATTTTAATGTTATGCCCTGGAATATTGGAGGAATAACTTCCCCAATAAAACGTAAACTAATTATAAAAACTCTACATAGATTTATTCTGAGTGTGTTTTTTCTTCAAGAAACTTACATTAAAGATAGTTAAATACCCAAATTAAAGTCTATCAGGCCCATTTATCAAGCTCCGTACGGAGCTTGAAGGGCCGTGTTTCTGGCGAGTCTTCAGACTCGCCAGAAACACAAGTTATGAAGCAGCGGTCTAAAGACTGCTGCTTCATAACCCTGTCCGCCTGCTCTGAGCAGGCGGACAGGAATCACCGGAAATCAACCCGATCGAATACGATCGGGTTGATTGACAGCTCCCTGCTGGCGGCCGATTGGCCGCGAGTCAGCAGGGGGCGGCGTTGCACCAGCAGCTCTTGTGAGCTGCTGGTGCAATGTTAAATGTGGAGAGCGTATTGCTCTCCGCATTTAGCGAGGTCTTGCGGACCTGATCCGCAGTGTCGGATCAGGTCCGCAAGCCCTTTGATAAATGGGCCCCTAAATTGGTGGATGAAGTAATAGTTACTCAGTGCACAAGTAGGAAAAGTGGGGTATCCTCCTAAATAGAAAAATGATTAATAGATTATTAATATAGAAACTGACATAGAAGCAAGGTACAGAATATTACAGATACAAATCAATGAGACTAACTTAGATTTATGCAATATTTACGGTCCAAATAGAACGGCCCCCAAATTCTGGGAAAAAATCAAGCTAAACTAATTCCCTACATAAATAAAAATCTCATTGTAGGAGGCAATGTTAATATGTCCCTTTGTCCTGAACTAGAAAGATTTGGCGCAAAACACAGGAATGAATATAACAACCAGGCTAAATATTTTAAAAAGTGCTGTAATAAATTAAAATTAATAGATGTTTGGAGGATCAAGAACCCTGACCTATGCACAGTTATTAGACATGTGCATGGCGAAAAAATTCGGTTCGGTTCGAATCGATTCGGAATTTTTTGAAGTTCGGTTCGGATCGATTCGAATTCGGAAAATTTTGAATCGATTCGTTTTGGATTCGTTTCGGATTCATTCGGATTCAAAGAAATTCGGCTGGATTCGGTTCGATTTGGTTCGGTTCGGAAATTCGGAATTTCGGTAAGTGTTAAGTGGGATTAGACTAGTATTATGTACTGTATATTAGGTGTAACCCATAGCAGAGTGATATAACCTAATATATTGTACAATACTAGTGTAATCCATGGCCATCCGAATTTACCGAACAAATCCAAAGTAATTCGGATTTATTCGCGAAATTCGGCAGTATTTTAATTCGGAAATTTGGTTCGATTTGAATCGCCGAATTTTCCAAATTTTCCGAATTTCCGAATTGAACCGAATTGCACATATCTAACAGTTATATGTGAGTCTAAATCCTATAAAACATTTTCCAGAATAGACTATGGGGCCGTATTATCAAGCTCAGGCTCAGCGGAAAAAAACAGCAGTTATGAAGACCGCTGCTCCCCAACTTGTCCGCCTGCTCTAAAGACCGCTGCTCCCCAACTTGTCCGCCTGCTCTAAAGACCGCTGCTCCACAACTTGTTTGCCTGCTCTGAGGCGGCGGACATCAATTTGATTGATCCTATACGGTCGGGCTGATTGACACCCCCTGCTAGTGGCCGCGAATCTGCATGGGGCAGCATTGCACAAGCAGTTCACAAGAATGCTGTTCGCATTTATCGATGAGCGGCGGACATGATACACTACATTGTATCATGTCCGCTCGCACTTTCATAAATCGGCCCCTATATATTAATTTCAGAATCTTTATCCATTGTTAAATTAGAGGCTCATATAAATGATATAATGATATCAGATCAAGTGATCATATCAGTTTTATTTGATACTCTAGTTAAACCAAAGGATAAAAATAATATTTATTTCCCCAGATATTTGTATAATAATTCCAGATTCTCACTCTGGTTAAAACAGAAATGGAAAGAATTTTGCACTTATATTACCCACTTTAATAAGATAGAAAACTTTTGGGAGGCCTCAAAGGCTGTATTACGCGGCGAGATTAAAGAATATATGAAAACTAGGAAGAAGAAAGCTAATGCCACTATATACAACTTGCCAATCAAGTGCCTACAGAAAATACTATAACAATCATAGTAGCTATAACATGAGTAAATATATTAAATCCAGGCAAGAGAGAGACGTTCTATTAAAACAAAAATCTGAAGAAGAGGAATTAAGAATTAATATGTACTATAGAGAGCTCTTGGGAGCTGCTGGTGCAATGTTAAATGCAGAGAGCGTATTGCTCTCCGCATTCAGCGATGTCTTGCGGACCTGATCCGCAATGTCGGATCAGATCCGCAAGACATTTCTTAAATATGCCTCTATATGTGGACTATACATAAAACTAACAATACACAACTCAGATATGATGCAGCAATTGTTACGCTTAACGCCGAAAAGGCTTTTGATTCAATTGCCCGGGAGCATTTATTTGGATTTAATAATGAATTTTTACATTTCATTCACAACATATACAATAAGCCATATTCCTATTTATTAATTAACTAGTCCTAAAGCCTGTGCACACAGGCCATTTTTTTGCAGTACAGCGGTCCCACCCCTTGCTCTCTCTCTTCCCCCTCTCTTTTGCCCCTTCTCCTCCTCTCTTTTGCTCTCTCTCTCCCCCTCTCTTTTGCACTCTCTCTCCCCCCTCTCTTTTGTGCTCTCTTTTGCTCTCTCCCCCCTCTCTTTTGCTCTCTTTCTCTCTCCCCCTTTCTTTTGCTCTCTCTCTCCCCTCTCTTTTGCTCTCTCCCCCTCTCTTTTGCTATCTCCCCCCTCTCTTTTGCTCTCTCTCCCCCCTCTTTTGCTTTCTCTCTCCCCCCTCGTTTGCTTTTTCTCTCCCACCTATTTTGCTCTCTCTCCCCCCTCTTTTGCTCTCTCTCGCCTCTCTTTTTTGCTCTCTCTCCCCCTCTCTATTGCTCTCTCTCCCCCCTCTCTTTTGTTCTCCCCTCTCTCCTTTGCTCTCTTTCCCCCCTCTCCTTTTCTCTCACTCCCTCTCTCCTTTGCTCTCTCTCCCCCCTCTACTTTGTGCTCTCTCCCCTCTCTCTCTTTTGCTCTCCCTCCCCCCTCTCCTTTGCTCTCCTTTGCTCTCTCTCCCCTTCACCTTTGCTCTCTCTCCCCCTCTCCTTTGCTCTCTCTCCCCCCTCACCTTTGCTCTCTCTTCCCCCTCTCCTTTGCTCTCTCCCCCTCTCCTTTGCTCTCTCCCCACTCTCTTTTGCTCTCTCTACCCTCTCTTTTGCTCTCTTTCTCTCCCCCCCCCCCTTTCTTTTGCTCTCACCCCCTCTCTTTTGCTCTCTCCCCCTCTCTTTTGCTCTCTCCTCCTCTCTTTTGCTCTATCCCCCTCTCTTTTGCTCTCTCCCCACCCTTTTTCGCTTTCTCTCCCCCACATATTTTACTCTCTCTTCCCTCTCTTTTTTGCCCTCTCTCTCCCACTTCTTTTTGCTCTCTCTCCCACCTCTCTTTTGCTCTCCCCTCTCTCCTTTGCTCTCTCTCTCCCCCTCTCATTTGCTCTCTCTCTCCCCCTCTCATTTGCTCTCTCCCCTCTCTTTTGCTCTCTCTCCCCTTTCTTTTGCTTCCCCCCATCTCTTTCTCTCTCCCCCTCTCTTTAGCTCTCTCTCTACCCTCTCTTTCTCTCCCCCCCTCTATTTCGCTATCCCTCCCCTCTCTTTTGCTCTCTCTCCCCTTTCTTTTGCATTCTCTCCCCTCTCTTTAACTCTCTCTCTCTCCCCTCTCTTTTGCTCTCTTTCTCTCTCCTCCCTCTCTTTAGCTCTCTCTCCCCCCTCTATATTGCCCCCTTTTCCCCCTCTCTTTTGCCCCCTCTATCTCTCAGGCCATGCCCACTCCCAGTCGGCCAGGTCTGCTCCCAGTCCAACCACATTCGGTCACGCCCCCATAGCGGCACTCCCGTCGACCACGTCCCCTCACCACGCCCACTCCCCCGACCATGCAAAACCCGATCTGATCTGAAGTTGATCCTAAAGGCCAGGTATGTTTGTCCTCGTGCAGTCTCTACTGCGCATGACTGCATCTGACAAACATACTTGGCCTTTTATTATATAGGATGGTACTCTTACCCCAACAATTACTCTGGGCAGAGGCACGAGACAGGGATGTGCGTTATTCCCTCTCCTTTTTAATTTGGCAATTGAACCTTTAGTAATCTGGCTCAGGGATACAATTGCAGGAATAAAGATGGGGACACATAGCCTAAAAATGATTCTCTATGCAGACGACCTGCTGATCTTTTTACAGAACGCTGGGCAAACAATCCCATTAACTCCAGCTCTTATTTCAGGGAAGAATAAATTGTGATAAATGTAAACTTATGTGGATTAATACAACTAGATCTAGTGCACAAGATTTCGCTTTTAAAATGGTAGAATTATCTAGACATATAGAGGCCCATTTATCAAGCTCCATATGGAGCATGAAGGGCCGCAATTCAACCCGATCAAATACAATCTGGTTGAAAAATGAAAACACAAGAGAGGCACACAAATGTGTGTATCTGTAGCAAACAACGATGTTAAGAAGCAACCAATCTTATACACAGACTACTCACAATTTCCAAGAGCACACTTATGTGCTAATAGTTGCGGGCTGGCTATCAGAGCTACCCAGCTTGCTCCCTCCGGTCACCGCTCACTCCCAGTCTGCAAATAATAAGCGCCCAAATGTGTGTATCCGTGATAACAAGTTACCCCAGCACCCAACTTTTCACACAGGGTACTCACAATTTGTAAGAGCACACTTATGTGCTTGTAGACACAGGCTGGCTATTAGAGCTAACCAGCTAGCTCCCTCCGGTCTCAAAGCTCCTCCAATGCAGGTGTATGGTAATGCTAGTCTCACCAAATAAGTATCAAAGCCAGAATAAAATCAAGGTATTTATTAATAAAAACAATAATGGCTGTGATACAAAGCTACATATAGGTGAGCATATGGAAATATGCTACGCGTTTCTCGGCTACTAACGGCCGTTTCATCAGGTATCTTCTCCCTGGTGGCGGCCGATTGGTCACAAGTCAGCAGGGGGCGGCGTTGCACCAGCAGCTCTTGTGATCTGCTGGTGCAATGCTGAATATGGAGAGCGTATTGCTCTCCACATTCAGCGAGGTCTTGCGGACCTGATCTGCACTGTCGACCTTTCATAAATAGGCCTCATAGAAATCAGTTGGTGTCTTTCTGATAAATAATTACAAATGCAGCTAACCTCTAAATTACAAATTTCCCAAAAATATTTGTAATATAAAGATTAGTATAAGGCAATATGAGGTAGCACGAACATGCAGGTTTGGATATGAAAAATAAAAAGCGGACTAAGAATTATAGAATTATATAATTAGTTTTAAAAATTCTAATTTATTAAAGTTTATGTTCATGGTGGTTATTTCATACCCACCCTACTCGTTCACCTTTCATTCAAGAGTCTCTCTTCCTCTCTTTTCTCTCTTTTTCTTCCTCTTTTCCTTTTTTTCCTTTCTTCCTTTCTCACTTTGTCTATATCTCCTACTCACAACTTGTCTGATATTCCTCCTTGTTATTAGTTTAACCGTGTTTTCCACGGTATCATGTGATATAGGGAAAAAGCTATCAGTGTACATCTGGTTGTCTTGCTGTTGTATCATAATGTCTTCAAGACTGACTTTATATCTCCCACTGCGTTTGAGACTTTTTTCTTTGTATTATCAGTTTTCTTACAAATAAAGCTTTAAAAAACTTTAAAAAAAAAAGTGTATATTCACTGTCTGTTAGTTTGACTAACAGATGCAACCAAGTCTTATTTAGATGGTACAATTTTTCCAAAAGAATTTCTATTTGCGTGTCGCAAACTTATGGCAAATTCATAAAGGCTATGCAATCACGTTGGTTGTTTTCAAATTATGTGCACTACAGGGTTTTTAGCAAACGCAACAAGAGTTGTGTTATTTCACCCCCTATAGAGCAGCCATTACAAGTTTCAAAACATGCGCATGCGATATGGTTGCATTGAGCTCCATACTGCACAAAATACTAGCACTGTTTTGACATGCTCATGCACACTTTCCCTATAGACATCAATGGGGAGAGTGGGTGAGAAAAAAACACCTGCGATTGTGGAATGAAAAGCTTTGTAACGCAGCCCCATTGATGTCTATGTGGAAAAAAAGTTACATTTAAACCTAACTGTGACAGACCCTTCTGTCAACCTCCCTACGGATTATGGATTCAGGCATTATGTTAAGTCACCCTGTGCCCATTATAGGTACAGGGTGCAAATCCAACAGTACTGGAGGGGTTCACTTCAGTTTTGAGTAACTGTTAGTTTTGAGTAACTGTATTGTCATAGGCCTAGATTTGGAGTTTGGCGTTAGCCGTGAAAACCAGCGTTAGAGGCTCCTAACGCTGGTTTTAGGCTACCTCCGGTATTTGGAGTCACTCAAAAAAGGGTCTAACACTCACTTTTCAGCCGCGACTTTTTCATATCGCAGATCCCCTTACGTCAATTGCGTATCCTATCTTTTCAATGGGATCTTTCTAACTCCGGTATTTAGAGTCGTGTCTGAAGTGAGCGTTAGACATCTAACGACAAAACTCCAGCTGCAGGAAAAAAGTCAGTAGTTAAGAGCTTTCTGGGCTAACGCCGGTTTATAAAGCTCTTAACTACTGTACTCTAAAGTATACTAACACCCATAAACTACCTATGTACCCCTAAACCAAGGTCCCCCCACATCGCCGACACTCGATTAAATTTTTTTAACCCCTAATCTGCCGACCGCCACCTACGTTATACTTATGTACCCCTAATCTGCTGCCCCTAACACCGCCGACCCCTATATTATATTTATTAACCCCAAACCTGCCCCCCACTACATCGCCTCCACCTGCCTACACTTATTAACCCCTAATCTGCCGAGCGGACCGCACCGCTATTATTATAAAGTTATTAACCCCTAATCCGCCTCACTAACCCTATAATAAATAGTATTAACCCCTCATCTGCCCTCCCTAACATCGCCGACACCTAACTTCAAACATTAACCCCTAATCTGCCGACTGGAGCTCACCGCTATTCTAATAAATGTATTAACCCCTAAAGCTAAATCTAACCCTAACACTAACACCCCCCTAAGTTAAATATAATTTAAATCTAACGAAATAAATTAACTCTTATTAAATAAATTATTCCTATTTAAAGCTAAATACTTACCTGTAAAATAAATCCTAATATAGCTACAATATAAATTATAATTATATTATAGCTATTTTAGGATTAATATTTATTTTACAGGTAACTTTGTATTTATTTTAACCAGGTACAATAGCTATTAAATAGTTAAGAACTATTTAATAGCTAAAATAGTTAAAATAATTACAAAGTTACCTGTAAAATAAATCCTAACCTAAGTTACAATTAAACCTAACACTACACTATCAATAAATTAATTAAATAAACTACCTACAATTACCTACAATTAACCTAACACTACACTATCAATACATTAATTAAATACAATTCCTACAAATAAATACAATTAAATAAACTAGCTAAAGTACAAAAAATAAAAAAGAACTAAGTTACAAAAAATAAAAAAATATTTACAAACATAAGAAAAATATTACAACAATTTTAAACTAATTACACCTACTCTAAGCCCCCTAATAAAATAACAAAGCCCCCCAAAATAAAAAAATGCCCTACCCTATTCTAAATTACTAAAGTTCAAAGCTCTTTTACCTTACCAGCCCTGAACAGGGCCCTTTGCGGGGCATGCCCCAAGAAATTCAGCTCTTTTGCCTGTAAAAAAAAACATACAATACCCCCCCCCCCAACATTACAACCCTCCACCCACATACCCCTAATCTAACCCAAACCCCCCTTAAATAAACCTAACACTAAGCCCCTGAAGATCATCCTACCTTGTCTTCACCTCACCGGGTATCACACCGATCCGTCCAGAAGAGCTCCTCCGATGTCCTGATCCAAGCCCAAGCGGGGGGCTGAAGAGGTCCATGATCCGGCTGAAGTCTTCATCCAAGCGTGGCAGAAGAGGTCTTCCATCCGATTGAAGTCTTCATCCAAGCGGCATCCATCCGGAGTGAAGCGGCAGCATCCTGAAGACCTCCGACACGGAACATCCATCCTGGCCGACGACTGAACGACGAATGACGGTTCCTTTAAATGACAGATGGAAGACCTCTTCTGCCCCGCTTGGATGAAGACTTCAGCTGGATCATGGACCTCTTCAGCCCCCCGCTTGGGCTTGGATCAGGACATCGGAGGAGCTCTTCTGGACTGATCGGTGTGATACCCGGTGAGGTGAAGACAAGGTAGGATGATCTTCAGGGGCTTAGTGTTAGGTTTATTTAAGGGGGGTTTGGGTTAGATTAGGGGTATGTGGGTGGTGGGTTGTAATGTTGGGGGAGGGTATTGTATGTTTTTTTTTACAGGCAAAAGAGCTGAATTACTTGGGGCATGCCCCGCAAAGGGCCCTGTTCAGGGCTGGTAAGGTAAAAGAGCTTTGAACTTTAGTAATTTAGAATAGGGTAGGGCATTTTTTTATTTTGGGGGGCTTTGTTATTTTATTAGGGGGCTTAGAGTAGGTGTAATTAGTTTAAAATTGTTGTAATATTTTTCTTATGTTTGTAAATATTTTTTTATTTTTTGTAACTTAGTTCTTTTTTATTTTTTGTACTTTAGCTAGTTTATTTAATTGTATTTATTTGTAGGAATTGTATTTAATTAATTTATTGATAGTGTAGTGTTAGGTTAATTGTAGGTAATTGTAGGTAGTTTATTTAATTAATTTATTGATAGTGTAGTGTTAGGTTTAATTGTAACTTAGGTTAGGATTTATTTTACAGGTAATTTTGTAATTATTTTAACTATTTTAGCTATTAAATAGTTCTTAACTATTTAATAGCTATTGTACCTGGTTAAAATAAATACAAAGTTACCTGTAAAATAAATATAAATCCTAAAATAGCTATAATATAATTATAATTTATATTGTAGCTATATTAGGATTTATTTTACAGGTAAGTATTTAGCTTTAAATAGGAATAATTTATTTAATAAGAGTTAATTAATTTCGTTAGATTTAAATTATATTTAACTTAGGGGGATGTTAGTGTTAGGGTTAGACTTAGCTTTAGGGGTTAATACATTTAATAGAATAGCGGTGATCTCCAGTCGGCAGATTAGGGGTTAATGTTTGAAGTTAGGTGTCGGCGATGTTAGGGAGGGCAGATTAGGGGTTAATACTATTTATTATAGGGTTAGTGAGGCGGATTAGGGGTTAATAACTTTATAATAATAGCGGTGCGGTCCGCTCGGCAGATTAGGGGTTAATAAGTGTAGGCAGGTGGAGGCGACGTTGTGGGGGGCAGATTAGGGGTTAATAAATATAATATAGGGGTCGGCGATGTTAGGGCAGCAGATTAGGGGTACATAGGGATAATGTAAGTAGCGGCGGTTTACGGAGCGGCAGATTAGGGGTTAATAATAATATGCAGGGGTCAACGATAGCGGGGGCGGCAGATTAGGGGTTAATAAGTGTAAGGTTAGGGGTGTTTAGACTCGGGGTACATGTTAGAGTGTTAGGTGCAGACGTAGGAAGTGTTTCCGAATAGCAAACAATGGGGCTGCGTTAGGAGCTGAACGCGGCTTTTTTGCAGGTGTTAGTTTTTTTTTTCAGCTCACACAGCCCCATTGTTTTCTATGGGAGAATCGTGCACGAGCACGTTTTTGAGGCTGGCCGCTTGCGTAAGCAACTCTGGTATCGAGAGTTGAAGCTGCGTTAAATATGCTCTACGCTCCTTTTTTGGAGCCTAACGCAGCCTTTATGTGGACTCTCAATACCAGAGTTATTTTTATGGTGCGGCCAGAAAAAAGCCGGCGTTAGCTACGCGGGTCTTTACCGACAAAACTCCAAATCTAGGCCTTACACAGTTGTTGTTAGTAGTTGTAGTTGTTGCACCAGTTTTAAGCAGTGGCTAGAAGCAAAATAAATAGCTGATTTAGACTTAAACTTGGACTGAATTATTTAGACGACATTTTTAAGATGAGGATGTCTCTGCCTAACTAAAAGATATTGCGGATCTTACTGCCTCTCCGCTACAATTGGTGGCAAGCGACGGGTTAGTCCTCATAGCCCAGAAGAGCAACTACACATCCGGACCTAATGGGAATACAGTATGAAAGGCTGAAAAGAGCCACCCTTAAAGACCTGCTAGAACAACTGTACAGTGAGTTGTTATACTGTTAAGTCTGGGAAAAGTAAAGTAGAAGGGAAAGTGTTGCTTCAAGGAATAATTGTGAGTTACTGCACACACAGCAATAATCAGACTGAGCAGACAGACAGAGAACACAGTTTGCTTGTTACGGGATTTAAAAAAGCGACTTCTTGAAGAGGGAGATTATTACAATACTGACCGAGATGGACGGAGTACCAAGGCCCGTAGGAACCAATGAGCCCAGCATATCAGACAGAACTCCCAAAGAAGCAAGCTTTGACCGGGCGGTTAAAATAAGACTGGCACATTATGGCCCCAACCCGACTGCCGAGATTATCGACCGGGTCATAGCAGCTGTGGATGCCAACCCACTTCGCCAAAGCAGCGCTGCAGCAGCCCAAGTCACAGCAACCCCAGTGGAAAAGAGAAAGGTACATTTTGCAGCTTTTAAAAACTTCATTGAAACAGAAGGAGAGATTGATGGGTACCTTGCAGATTTTGAGAGACAATGTGCACTACACAAGGTACCCACAGAGGACTGGGTCATGATATTATCCGGAAAATTATCCGGCCGGGCCAGTGAGGCTTTTCGGGCCATTCCAGATGAGGAAGTCAGGGATTATAATGTTGTAAAAGAGGCTCTACTCTCCAGGTATGAGATTACACAGGAGACATACAGGAGGCGGTTCAGAGACACTGTTAAACTAGCTGGAGATTCCTACGTCGAGTGGGCATGTAAGGTGCACCATCATTGGATGGCGGGGTGCCAAGCCGTATCTGGGGAAGAGGTGCTGCAGCTATTCCTGTTGGAACATTGCTTTGAGAAGTTATCCGCAGGAGTTAGAGAGTGGGTTCGGGACCGTAAACCCTCCACCCTGCATGAAGCTGCTCGCCTGGCAGATGAGTATATGGATGCCTGCAAACTGGACACTGCTACCACTAAGATCCCTGCCAGAGTGGAGTACAGACCCACAGTCACCCCAGCAGCTACCAGTTACCAACCCCCGGCGCACCGCTCTACCACACGGCCTTCAGCCACGAACTATCCTCAGACAGCCCGGTTCAACTCACGGGATTACTCACAGTCTATTCGGTGCTTTGGATGTAAGCAACTAGGGCACAAAAGACCAGAGTGTCCCCTAAACACAGCGAACCAAGCACAGTCCTGGAGAAGACCCGCTGGCGAAAACCCACGCAACCCTCAGCCTGCTGCCCACTGCGTAGAGGAGGAAGAATGCTGGGGCATCCCACATGAAGAAGACCCACGTGCAAGCTGCCCACCGGGACAACCGGCAAAAGCACCGGCAACTGGTTAAAATGAATAGGAAGGAGGTCAGTGGTCGACGGGACACTGGTGCTACCATGACCTTGCTCCAAAAGAACTTGGTGTCTGAGAACCAGCACATCGGAGACACTGTGGCTGTGAGGGTAGCAGGGGGTGCTGTGTTCCACCTACCTGTTGCCCGGGTACATTTGGATTGGGGAGTGGGCTCTAGACATGTGAATGTGGGGGTCATGAAGGACTTACCAGCTGATGTTCTCCTTGGAAATGACTTGGCCCCCCTTGTTTCTGCCTACGCTCCCATGGGTCCCGCCGATGTTAACCCTATAAGAAAAAGAAGCACAGAGGCGCCAACATGGCCTTGTAACTTCACGGCAGTCGGATACAAAACATCAGCAGGATAGGAAATATACTCACAAGCGTAGCGCACCCAAATGGTGCTATTGTGGCAGCCTGGAACATCAAACAGTGGTCCATCTCACTGGTGTCTCCAGCCAGATAGAGATGATCCTTGGCGAGGGCCTATCCTATGATGCCTATAAGGGCAAAAAGGCACACACATAGCCCAGTAACGTTTGTACACCAGATAAAAAAGGATTCAAGGTTGTACTTACAGGAAACAAAGCACCACCAGGTGCAATATCAGCAGTACTGGGACCTCTCAGCCGCCCAGTGGACTGTGGAATCCAATTTGCAGGATGCAGAAAATCACCACTTTGGAAGATAGGACTGTGTGCTGAAAAGGGCATTTAGTCTTTTACGAAAAGTTCAAACCCTAAACTAAATAAAAAACACTCAAAAAAAGTTTAAAAAATCCTAACACTAACCCCCGAAGAGCCACTTACAGTTGTTGAAGTCCCGCTTGAAGGATCCTCATCCCGGCAGCTCCATATTCATCCAGGCGGCTCCATCTTCATCCAGGAGGCATCTTCTAACTTCATCCCGGCAGCGTCTTCTATCTTCATCCCAGCGGCGCGGAGTGGGTCCATCCTGAAGACATCCGGTGCGGAGCATCCTCTTCATACGGTCGCCGCTGTACACTGAATCTTCAATGCAAGGTACGCAATTCAAGATGGCGTCCCTTGCATTCCTATTGGCTGATTTGATTTTGGAAATTCAAATCAGCCAATAGGATTAGAGCTACTGAAATCCTATTGGCTGTTTAAAGCAGCCAATAGGATGAGACCTTCTTAAATTCTATTGGCTGTTCAAAAGAGTGTAACGCAAACTTTTTAAAAACTTGTTATGGCTGTGCTATGAAAGTCCCATGAAAAAACGTAATTTACGAGTGCAGGACTGACGTTGCGTTACACGCTAAAAGGCTTGCGGTACAGCTATACCGACAAGACTTTTAATGGCTGCAGTGCTGTTTTAACGCTGAAATTACCATTTTTTTCAGCGTTAATAGACGAACGCACAAATTTGTAATCTACCTGATTGTTACTAACAACCAACTTAATTGCATAGCCTTTAGAATTTGCCACAAGGTTGGCCGTTGTTTTTATATTAGATGCTTAAGAGACGTTGTTGCAAATATCGGCACGCAAATAGATATAATTTTGGAAAAATTGTACCATCTAAATAAGACTTTTCAGTCAAATGAACGGATACTTATGAGATAAAATTGTCAACATTTGAATTTGGATAATATATCCTGAATATTTGCATATATCTTTCGTACAGAGCTCTATGGATACATATATTTAGGTAGAATTAATGTGTATTTTTTTAATTGTATTGCATTTTTTAGAAATTGAATAGCATTTTTAAAGATCCATTTAATTTGTTTTACAGGTAACGGTATCATTGATTATAGATTGTTTGGTCGCACAAATGTGACAGGGAATATACACTTTAATAAATAATCATTTTTTAAACTAATTCTATATTTCTCAGTCCGCCTTTTATTTTTTATATCCAAACCTGCATGTTTGCTCTACCTCATATTGCCTCATACTATCTAGGCATATATCTCACGCTAATCCGAACAGCTGGTATACATTACATTTTCAACCTCTTATTCAAAAAATCAAAATGGATCTTCTCCCTATTTCATTATCAGCCCGAGTGAGCCTATTTAAAACAATTGTTTTTCCCTGATTGTTGTACCCATTACAAAACTATTAATTATTTATATCAGCACCAGACACGCACAAGCTACATACCGTCTTCTCTAGATTTATCTGGAAAGATAAGAAGTCTCGTATCTCATTTAAAAAGATGATGTTGCTACGTATGATGGCCTTGCACTTCCTAATATCACTGTTTACAATATTGCTATACTAGCCGACATCTTCTCTTCCACGGATATTTGTTCTTAGATCTGTTATTCATTGTCCTCTTAGAAATCTACCTTCTAATATTGAATGTCTAGTCGCTATAAAAAAATATTATTTTGGCATGGCAAACGCTTTGTTCTTTGCTAGCTATAGATTACTCTTTTTCTGAATATTTACCCATAATAGGTAATGATAGCTTTACTCCAGGAATTAGTCAGGCCAGTATGGGTCGAAGAAGGCCTTAAGTTTATATATCAAGTATTATCAGATGATGGACAAATTGTAACCTATGAGATCCTTTCTCAACAGTTGGATCTACTTAGAAACATTTTTTTTGCATATCTTCAATTAAGATATAATATTTATAATATGAGGTGCGATATGAATCGATATGCTGCATGGTCTGATATTAAAATATATATACAACATTTTTTGGAGGGTGTCCCCTCTATCTCTCTCATGTCTGATATTATGCTTACTATACAAAGCCTTCCATCTCTTAATATGCGAAAATTGAAAAAAAAATTTTTCCATCTTTAGATACGCAAAAAATAGTTTAAGTTTCTCTACAATAAAGAAATGCCAGATATCAATGAGCTGGAAGGAATCACGTCAAACTTATTAACAATTACTATATTACCCCCGCTAGGCTATCAAGAACGTTCCCTTCTCAAATATTTAGATGCTCGCGATGTGCATATCCTAAAGCAGATATATTACATATGTTTTGGTATTGTCCCAAGATGTTGCAAATCTGGAAAAAAATTGTATTATGGCTAAATAAACTATATGCTACAAATATTACCCTGGAACCAGAAATTATTATCTTCTTTAATACACAGGGGTCAGATATCGGTATGCAGGTCAGAAACTAAACACAATGGCTTCCATTACATATGCAGCGTCGCCCGCAAAATCCTCCGCCGCCAGTTTTTATGCGATTTTGGTATTACATATACGCCGTAGCATACAAGTTACGCACGTATATTTCCCCCTTCGGACGTATTTTTTTTACCTATAGACTAACATAGAACAAACGCGCAATTTGGTATCCAATATACAGCGTAAGGACTAACGCGTGCAGAATTCAGAGAATCTACTCCAGTCTTATCTCGCCACAAATTGCTGGCGCAGTTACCCTTGCACTGACTAAAAAAGCAACGTAACTCCCTGAAGGCCTAACAAACGCATGCGTAATCACATACATATCAGCCGCAAATCTCAAACAGTTAAACCACTTCTAAGCATTTATTATTCCTGCCCCTGCAAGTGTGTCAAACCAATCACAAACAGCACAACCTCTCACCTGCAGCCTTAAAACACCTGGCAATGCACACCCTCATTTTCCACCATGTTTCCCCTGCTTTACCTACAATACGTAGAGAGACAGCATTGTGGGGCACAAGGGGTGCTGGAAGCCCTACAAGCCCCTGTTGGTCAGGATATACCTGCTGGTGCTATAGTTGCTGCTGATGTCCCTTGTCATGGTGCTGTAGCCGTCCCTGCTCCTGCTGCTGCTGTCACTGCTCATCCTGCTGCTGTCCCTGTTCCTGGTGCTGCCCCTGCTGCTGTTGTTGCTGCCGCTGGTCATAGGCCAGCAGGGCCTATAAGACATCGGCATCAGCAGAGGGGAAGAGCAAGGGCACCAAGGATACACAGGGTTAGGGTCACCCTGTTTGGAATGACAGAAGGGGAGGTCAGGGAAAAGTATCGCTTGACTTCTGCAAGCCTCATTGACCTATATGAGGTCTTGAAGGATGATATTGACCCTCAAGCAAATAGGAACCGAGCTCTGACTGGTATGCAGAAGTTGTTGTGTGTTGTACACTTCCTGGCATCTGGCTCATTCCAGTCAACAGAGGGCCTTGTGTCTGGCCTAGCGCAGTCCACCTTCTCCAGGCTCCTAGATAACCAGACACAGCGATACATTCATTTCCCCCGTACCCCCCAGGAATGGAACAGTCTTAAACAAGGCTTCTATCGACTGGGGGGTATTCCCAATGTCATGGGGGCAATTGATTGCACACATGTGCATATTGTGGCCCCACATGAGGAGCCATTCATAGAGATGTCGCGAACATAAAATTTTCCGTTCGCGAACGGTGAACGTGAATTTCTGCAAATGTTCGTGAACGGGCGAACCGGGCGAACCGCCATAGACTTCAATAGGCAGGAGAATTTTAAAACACACAGGGACTCTTTCTGGCCACAATAGTGATGGAAAAGTTGTTTCAAGGGGACTAACACTAGTGATGTCGCAAACTTAAAATTTTCCGTACGCGAACGTCCGCAACTGTTCGCGAACGGGCGAACCGAGCAAACCGCCATTGACTTCAATAGGCAGGCGAACTTTAAAACCCACAGGGACTCTTTCTGGCCACAATAGTGATGGAAAAGTTGTTTCAAGGGTACTAACACCTGGACTGTGGCATGCCAGAGGGGGATCCATGGCAAAACTCCCACGTAAAATTACATAGTTGATGCAGAGTCTGGTTTTAATCCATAAAGGGCATAAATCACCTAACATTCCTAAATTGTTTGGAATAACATGCTTTAAAACATCAGGTATGATGTTGTATCGATCAGGTAGTGTAAGGGTTACGCCCGCTTCACAGTGACAGACCAAACTCCCCATTTAACGCACCGCAAACAACCGCAAACAGTCCATTTGCACAACCGCAAACTCCCCATTTGCACAAGGTTGGATACCAAGCTAGCCATGTCCCGTTCCTTGTTCTCACTGATGTCATTGAAGGTCTCTTCCTCCACCCAGCCACGTACAACACCAAGTGTCCCAAAAAGCCCCCTGGGATGCCTGCTGTGTTTGGTCTTCCACCTCCTCAAAGCCACCTTCCTCCTCTGACTCCTCTTCTTCAGACTCCTCTCTCTGGGTTATTATAAGGTGTGTTAAGTAATACTATTCTTATCAGTTTAATCCCTGTTACGTCCCCTATCAGGGGACGTGTATATGGCAAGGATTTTAGGAACCAGGAGATGTAAAAAGATGCTTGGTCTGTCCTCCTACTTCAACTTTGGGGCACTGCGCGTGCAATCGTGGCCGGACTTTTAGCCGACGGACATTTGGCAGACGGACATTTGGCGGCGCCAGGGGACGTGTATATGGCATGGATTTTAGGAACCGGGAGATGGAAAAGGATGCTTGGTCGGTCCTCCTACTTCAAATTTGGGGCACTGCGTGTGCAATCTACTGTGCCACCAGATAAGAGTGGTGTGTTAAGTAGTAGTATTTTGATCAGTTTAATACCTGTTACGCCCCCTATCGGGGGACGTGTATATGGCATGGATTTTAGGAACCGGGAGATGGAAAAAGATGCTTGGTCGGTCCTCCTACTTCAAATTTGGGGCACTGCGTGTGCAATCTACTGTGCCACCAGATAAGAGTGGTGTGTTAAGTAGTAGTATTATGATCAGTTTAATACCTGTTACGCCCCCTATCGGGGGACGTGTATATGGCATGGATTTTAGGAACCGGGAGATGGAAAAGGATGCTTGGTCGGTCCTCCTACTTCAAATTTGGGGCACTGCGTGTGCAATCTACTGTGCCACCAGATAAGAGTGGTGTGTTAAGTAGTAGTATTTTGATCAGTTTAATACCTGTTACGCCCCCTATCGGGGGACGTGTATATGGCATGGATTTTAGGAACCGGGAGATGGAAAAAGATGCTTGGTCGGTCCTCCTACTTTACATTTGGGGCACTGTGCGTGCAATCGCGGCCGGACTTTTTGCCGACGGACATTTGGCAGACGGACATTTGGCTGAAACACAAGTGGCTGTCACAAAACAGTCCGGCCACGAGATAGATAGATTTGATAGATAGATACATAGTTAAGATAGATAGATAGATAGATAGATAGATAGATCAATAGATGCAATATACATTTGATAGATACGATAGATAGATTTGATAGATAAATAGATAGATTTGATATATATATAATTTCCCAGACAGAGAATTACAAGACGTGCGGTCTGGGACCCATGGTAAGGTTCCCAGAGGCAGTTGCGTCACCAGGGGACGTGTATATGGCATGGATTTTAGGAACCGGGAGATGGAAAAAGATGCTTGGTCGGTCCTCCTACTTCAAATTTGGGGCACTGCGTGTGCAATCTACTATGCCACCAGATAAGAGTGGTGTGTTAAGTAGTACTATTCTTATCAGTTTAAAACCTGTTACGCCCCTATCAGGGGACGTGTATATGGCATGGATTTTAGGAACCGGGAGATGGAAAAAGATGCTTTGTCGGTCCTCCTACTTCAAATTTGGGGCACTGCACGTGCAATCGTGGCCGGATTTTTAGCCGACGGACATTTGACAGACGGACATTTGGCCGACGGACATTTGGCCGAAACACAAGTGGCTGTCACAAAACAGTCCGGCCACGAGATAGATAGTTTTGATAGATAGATAAATACATAGATTAAATAGATAGATCAATAGATGCAATATACATTTGATAGATACGATAGATAGATAGATAGATTTGATAGATAAATAGATAGATTTGATAGATAGATAATTTCCCAGACAGAGAATTACAAGACGTGCGGTCTGGGACCCATGGTAAGGTTCCCAGAGGCAGTTGCGTCACCAGGGGACTTGTATATGGCATGGATTTTAGGAACCAGGAGATGGAAAAAGATGCTTGGTCGGTCCTTCTACTTCAAATTTGGGGCACTGCGCGTGCAATCTACTGTGCCACCAGATAAGAGTGGTGTGTTAAGTAGTACTATTCTGATCAGTTTAATACCTGTTATGCTCCCTATCGGGGGACATGTATATGGCATGGATTTTAGGAACCGGGAGATGGAAAAAGATGCTTGGTCGGTCCTCCTATTTCACATTTGGGGCACTGCGCGTGCAATCGTGGCCGGACTTTTAGCCGACGGACATTTGGCAGACGGACATTTGGCCGACGGACATTTGGCCGAAACACAAGTGGCTGTCACAAAACAGTCCGCCCACGAGATAGATAGATTTGATAGATAGATAGATACATAGATTAGATAGATAGATCAATAGATGCAATATACATTTGATAGATACGATAGATAGATTTGATAGATAAATAGATAGATTTGATAGATATATAATTTCCCAGACAGAGAATTACAAGACGTGCGGTCTGTGACCCATGGTAAGGTTCCCAGAGGCAGTTGCGTCGCCAGGGGACGTGTATATGGCATGGATTTTAGGGACCGGGAGATGGAAAAAGATGCTTGGTCGGTCCTCCTACTTCAAATTTGGGGCACTGCGCGTGCAATCGTGGCCGGACTTTTAGCCAACAGACATTTGGCAGACGGACATTTGGCCGACGGACATTTGGCTGAAACACAAGTGGCTGTCACAAAACAGTCCGGCCACGAGATAGATAGATTTTATAGATAGATAGATACATAGATTAGATAGATCAATAGATGCAATATACATTTGATGGATACGATAGATAGATAGATAGATTTGATAGATAAATAGATAGATTTGATAGATATATAATTTCCCAGACAGAGAATTACAAGACGTGCGGTCTGGGACCCATGGTAAGGTTCCCAGAGGCAGTTGCGCTGCCAGGGGACGTGTATATGGCATGGATTTTAGGAACCGGGAGATGGAAAAAGATGCTTGGTCGGTCCTCCTACTTCAAATTTGGGGCACTGCGTGTGTAATCTGCTGTGCCACCAGATAAGAGTGGTGTGTTAAGTAGTACTATTCTGATCAGTTTAATACCTGTTATGCCCCCTATCGGGGGACGTGTATATGGCATGGATTTTAGGAACCGGGAGATGGAAATAGATTCTTGGTCGGTCCTCCTACTTCAAATTTGGGGCACTGCGCGTGCAATCGTGGCTGGACTTTTAGCCGACGGACATTTGGCAGACGGACATTTGGCCGACAGACATTTGGCCTAAACACAAGTGGCTGTCACAAAACAGTCCGGCCACGAGATAGATAGATTTGATAGATAGATACAAAGATTAGATAGATAGATCAATAGATACAATATACATTTGATAGATACGATAGATAGATAGATAGATAGATAGATAGATAGATAGATTTGATAGATAAATAGATAGATTTGATAGATAAATAGATAGATTTGATAGAAAGATAATTTCCCAGACAGAGAATTACAAGACGTGCAGTCTGAGACCCATGGTAAGGTTCCCAGAGGCAGTTGCGGCACCAGGGGACGTGTATATGGCATGGATTTTAGGAACCGGGAGATGGAAAAAGATGCTTGGTCGGTCCTCCTACTTCAAATTTGGGGCACTGCGCGTGCAATCTAATGTGCCACCAGAGTGGTGTGTTAAGTAGTACTAGTCCTATCATTTTAATCCCTGTTACGTGCCTTTTTTTTGGTTTGGTTTTTGAAGCCACAGTGCAGCACCAGAGGCCAGAAAAATTTGGCATGTACACATGCCTGAAAAATTAGGTATTGTTGCAGCCGCTGCTGTAGCAGCGGACAGAAAAATTGATGTTTGTTTCCCAGGCAGAAATTGCCCGAAAACATTGCGGCTTGAACCCTAGTTGGTGGCGGATAAGTCACGCAAGTCATCCGGCATTCGAAGATAAAATACAGCAGCGTGTGGACCATTTTTAGCCCAAGGCAGCTCATCTCATCAGGCATTTTTTACTCGAATGTATCTACAGAAAAGTGGAAGTATTGGCGCTTACAGCTAGGATAGATCTATATTTATATGAAAATACGAATAAATAATACAAAATATATATATATATATAAGAGCAACAAATAATATAGGATATATTATGGGGCTTCTAAGAGATTGCTTAAATGATACTAGAAAAGATAACAAGATATTTAATATTAGTAGATTAATAAATACAATTGATAAAGAACAATGTCTAAAATATCAAGCACAATTACAATATAAAATTAAAGGGAAGGGGTATGCAGGGCAGTAAAACCTAACTCTAAAGACTAGCTCAAACAAGCAGATTACAATAGAGAGGTACAATGTCAAGCAGAACGATTCCCTATTCCTAAATAGTAAGCTAAAATACACAAGTGGATAGGAGATGACCTCGGTAATGTAAATATAGCACTCGATAATAAAACACTCAATAATAAAACACTCAAATATAGAATCTGGACGTCCAGTATTAAAATAATAGGGATAAACGTGTAAAAGAAAATAATCTAAAAGGGTTAAATATAAACAATGATCAGAATAAATTGTCCCGTAAGAGCAAATATATATATAGGCTCAGTAAGCAATGATGGTATTGTATATCACCAGTAGCCTATTGGAGCTTAGTCTATTCACTTTATGCTCTCAGATGTAGTTGATCTTGCTCATCGAGTATTGGATCAAACTTTAACACATTTGAGAGTGGTACCTTAAGCTTTGTTAAGAAGAGAGAAGGCAGCTGTCTGTAGTAGAGTGGATCAATCTTTTCCGTCTCTAGTCAGTAGTCGGTCTGTGTCCGATAACCGCCTCTTCAAAATCACAAGAGCAGTGTATCCAGTAGCCAGCTTAGGCTTTGCTGGCATCTTCTGTTTCTGCACGGCCGGTCACGTGATGCTGTGTCAGCTGTCAGGTAGCGTGTAGCCGTATCAGCTGTTTTTACCTGTGTCCGCGCACTCTCTGCTTTCAGTGAAAGCTAAGTCGGTATATTCAGAATTGGTGTGTTGGAAGTTCCTCCTTCCAGGCTTACAGCTGAGGGCAAACTCTTCTTAATGGAAAGTAGCAGCACTCCTCTTTTTAGATAGAAATAGAGGGTGATGTAAATGTCTCAAAGGTGGATGGTAGTAAACAACTTCAACGCGTTTCTCCCCTTCCTGGGGCTTTTTCAAGAAGTGTTCAGCTGTCTTCTAAGGCTCCTTAATATACAACCCATTGGTGTTTCATTGGTCAAAATTACCTGGTGAAATTTAAGGTGGTAATTTTTCGTTCTATGCAATAGATTATAGTTCAATTTCTTAGGGATATTTAAGGTGGTATCCTTTGGATCTCAGCAGTAGTGATTTTACAAACATATACTGCATAGGTTATACAACATTCTCCATATATATATAAATTATAGACACTTGGATAATTATAATAGATTATTATTAGTGTAAGAGATATAGTTAGATTCAGTATATTTTACTTGAAAAGATAAAAAAAAAAATTATTAAAATTAAAAAACAAAGGTTGAAAAGGATAATATTTTTAATATTTTTAATCATACATAAATGGGCTTAGATCCAGTTCTGAGTTTAAACCCAGGGGGTGTAAAGTTTTCATATTGTATATTAGCTCAGCCTCTCTTTTGAGTAGTTTAGTCTCGTAATTTCCCCCTCTCCAGTCACGTTTAACTTTCATTATTCCCCAGAAAGAGAAATCTTTAAGTTTATTGTTGTGGACATTCCTAAAGTGACTATACAGATGTGTGTCCATCTTTCCCTTTTCTATTATGCACAGGTGTTCCCTTATTCTTTCCCTTAATGTTCTTGAGGTCTCTCCTAGGTACTGTTTTTTACAGCTACACTGTATTAAATAGATGATCCCTTTATCAGTGCATCGTATTGTATCCGTAATGGGAAATACTTCACCCGTCTGTGTGGAAGAGTACTGTTTTATTTTATTGCTGTAGTTACATGATCTGCAGCAATGGCAGGGGTAGAAACCTTTTAGTGTGTTCCCTAAAAGATCCTGTTCTTTTAGGGGGGGTTTTGTCTTAAATTCACTTGGCGCTAGTAGTGTTTTTAGGTTTCTGGATTTCCTGTATATAAATTTTGGATTTAGGGAGATTTTATCCCCTATGATTGGATCTTCTCTCACATGATGCCAATGTTCCTTGATTATTTTTTCTATCTTTTTGTGTTCTCCATTAAAATTTGTAATAAATGGAACTGATATTTCATCTATTGGTTGTATTTCAATATTGGTTTTGTCTTTATATGTAAGTAGTGTTGCTCTATCTATGTGTTTAACTTCTTCATAATTTACCTCTATTAGCTTATCTTCATAGCCTTTTTCCCCAAATTTTTTGCTCAGGATTTGTGCCTGTTCTTCGTAATCTAATATGTTTGAACAATTCTTTCTTATTCTTAAGAACTGTGCTCTAGGGATATTGGTTTTCCATTTGGACAGATGGCAGCTATCCGCATGTATAAAATTATTAGCGTCCACTTTTTTGAAAAATGTTTTAGTGGTAAATTTATCTGTTTCTAGTGTTATATCAAGGTCAAGAAATGAGAACCTTTCTTTACTTATTTCATATGTGAAATGTAATCCTCTATTGTTTGTGTTCATAGCTGAAAAGAATTCAGTTAGTGTAGTATCATTCCCTTTCAATAATATAAGAATATCATCTATGTATCTTTTATAGGACACCAGGTTTTTCGCCAAGCTATTCGAACCTAGGAAATCGGATTCCCAGTCTCCCTTAAATAGGTTTGCATAGCTTGGTGCAAACCTGGTGCCCATTGCAGTGCCTTTTATTTGCACATACATTTTTTGATTGAAGGAGAATGTATTATTCACCAGGATAAATCTAATACTTTCTAAGATAAACTCTCTTTGTTCTTTATCGATAGTGTCATCTTTTGATAGAAAGTTGGAGACTGCTTTAATGCCTAGATCGTGTGCAATATTTGTGTACAGTGATGTTACATCACACGTAGCCAGTAGTATATCACCCTCTATTTTTAGGTTATCTAGTAATTGTAGGACTTGGGTTGAGTCTTTTAGAAAAGATGGTAGTTGTTTTACGTATTTTTGGAGAAATCTGTCTATGTACTGTGATAAATTAGAATACCTGAATACCTGAGATTATTGGGCGACCGGGAGGTTGTTTGAGATCTTTATGTATTTTAGGTAGAAAGTAGAAAATTGGTATTTTGGGGAATTCTGGGTATATATAGTTATATTCTTTCGTGTCCAAAATACCCTTCTCTTTTGTGGCGTCTAAATGCATTTTCAAAAGAATTTGGTCTACCCTGGTAGGATCTCTTTTAAGTTCTTTGTAGGTTGATATATCTTTTAATAGTCTTTCTGCCTCTTGTACATAGTAGCTCCTATCCATTATCACCAATCCTCCCCCTTTGTCTGCTGGTTTTATAATAATATCTTTGTTCTTCTTTAACTTTTGTAGATTCTGTGGTAGTTTTCTATTATTTTTATATTTTTCAAGGTCTTTCTGTACTAGTGTTTCGAATAGTTCTATATTTTTACCCTTGTTTTGTGTGGGGTAGAATTTGGATTTCGGTTTTAGTTCAGTGTGAGTATATTTTGCAGTAGTTATTGCTGGTGGTTTGGGGGTAAATTCTAATGGGTGTTTAAGGAAGTGTCTTTTTAGTGTCAGTTTCCTTACAAATTGTGTTACGTTTATGAGGGTTTCAAATTTATTTAGTTGAGACGTGGGTGCAAACGATAGACCATGTCCTAGTACTTTATTTTCCTCATTACTTAGTTCTGTTTTGCTAATATTAAAAATTCCATGATTCTTTGGTTCTACCACATCTCCCTTCTCTCTCTGGGCCTCTTTATTATTTCTCCTCCTTCCTCCTCTCTTTCCTCTAACATTCTTTTTCTTTGACCCATTAGTGGAGCTAGTTGGACTTTTTCTATAATGGTGCCCCTGGCATTTTCTGCCCTTGGGTTGTCCCCTAAAAAATGAGCCCCTTGGGCTATATCAGTTCTTTCTATTTGATGGTCATTGTCTGGTTTATGTGATAATGGTTGGAATCTGTTTCTCAGAGGTATTCTCCAATTCTTATCATTCTTATAAATTGAGTTATTTTGCCTATCAATGTGTGATCTTTCTTTATTTCTCTCGTTTCTCCAATTTTGGTTAGAGTAGCTTTGGTAATGGTTATGATACTCTATGTCGAATCTAGGGTTATTCATTGTTTGATTTGCATACTCTCTTTCAGAGTAGTGATACTGTCTTTGTCTATTATTCGCGTCATAATCATATCTCCTACGTGGTGCCTCCTGCCATCTATATTCTCCCTCGTAGTGATTCTCTCTCCTTTGTATATTGGGTGTATTATGTGTTGATTTATTTCTATGTCTATAGTTTTCCTGTCTCCTATAGTTATTTGGTGTGTTTTGATTAATGGATATTTCGTTATAAGTTTGTTTTGCATTCTGTTTTGTGCCAGGTTGCTATTCCTCTGTTGGGGTAGTGTATCTTTATCTATTTCATTTTCTATATTACCCACTGCATAGTCATCTTTATCTCTTTTCAGTTTTTTCTTTTTTATTATTTGTGATTCAGTATTAGTCTTTTTTAGAGATTTTATTATTTCTGTCTGTTTTTCTTTAAATGTGTCAGAGTCTTTTCTACTCTCCAGGCTCTCTTTTATCTCATTTACTCTTCTATCTATTTCTGTTAGGCTTATATGTCTAGCCTTCTTAATAATGTTGATGAGTGTAAATGATGCTTTTTCTAGAGAGGTAAACCATTCCTCTTGTAGGATATCGTTGAGTTCAAATGTACATTTTTTCTCTAATCTTAATCCCCTTGGGACTATGTTAAGGGCTATATATTTCTCTAGATAGTTCATCTCTGTTTTTTGTTTTAGTTATTTAATTAGTAGTTTTTCAAGTTCATTCATTAGCTCTTTTGTACTAATATTTGTATCTTGTGCAGTTTCTATTTCTGTGTTTATGTCTGCGTTATCCAATTCAAGTAGGATACTGTTTCTTGTACTAAAAAGATCCATAGTGATGTGTATCTATAGGATAATAAATGTATTCCTTTAGGAAAATGGTTAATTATACCAATGATCTGTATAAAAAGCAGCTAGATTCAAAAGAGAGTCAGACAGTTTTGGAGTAGGGGAAGAATCAGCGCTAGTTATAACCTAAAGCCAAATACAAGTTGGGACCCTCTCAAGAAATCCCTTGGGTGTGTAGCTACAGAAAAGTGGAAGTATTGGCGCTTACAGCTAGGATAGATCTATATTTATATGAAAATAAGAGCAAGAAATAATATAGGATATATTATGGGGCTTCTAAGAGATTGCTTAAATGATACAACACTCTAGAAAAGATAACAAGATATTTAATATTAGTAGATTAATAAATACAATTGATAAAGAACAATGTCTAAAATATCAAGCACAATTACAATATAAAATTAAAGGGAAGGGGTATGCAGGGCAGTAAAACATTACATTTCACATATGAAATAAGTAAATAAAGGGTCTCATTTCTTGACCTTGATATAACACTAGAGACAGATAAATTTACCACTAAAACATTTTTCAAAAAAGTGGACGCTAATAATTTTATACATGCGGATAGCTGCCATCTGTCCAAATGGAAAACCAATATCCCTAGAGCACAGTTCTTAAGAATAAGAAAGAATTGTTCAAACATATTAGATTACGAAGAACAGGCACAAATCCTGAGCAAAAAATTTGGGGAAAAAGGCTATGAAGATAAGCTAATAGAGGTAAATTATGAAGAAGTTAAACACATAGATAGAGCAACACTACTTACATATAAAGACAAAACCAATATTGAAATACAACCAATAGATGAAATATCAGTTCCATTTATCACAAATTTTAATGGAGAACACAAAAAGATAGAAAAAATAATCAAGAAACATTGGCATCATGTGAGAGGAGATCCAATCATAGGGGATAAAATCTCCCTAAATCCAAAATTTATATACAGGAAATCCAGAAACCTAAAAACACTACTAGCGCCAAGTGAATTTAAGACAAAACCCCCCCTAAAAGAACAGGATCTTTTAGGGAACACACTAAAAGGTTTCTACCCCTGCCATTGCTGCAGATCATGTAACTACAGCAATAAAATAAAACAGTACTCTTCCACACAGACGGGTGAAGTATTTCCCATTACGGATACAATACGATGCACTGATAAAGGGATCATCTATTTAATACAGTGTAGCTGTAAAAAACAGTACCTAGGAGAGACCTCAAGAACATTAAGGGAAAGAATAAGGGAACACCTGTGCATAATAGAAAAGGGAAAGATGGACACACATCTGTATAGTCACTTTAGGAATGTCCACAACAATAAACCTAAAGATTTCTCTTTCTGGGGAATAATGAAAGTTAAACGTGACTGGAGAGGGGGAAATTACGAGACTAAACTACTCAAAAGAGAGGCTGAGCTAATATACAATATGAAAACTTTACACCCCCTGGGTTTAAACTCAGAACTGGATTTAAGCCCATTTATGTATGATTAAAAATATTAAAAATATTATCCTTTTCAACCTTTGTTTTTTAATTTTAATAATTTTTTTTTTATCTTTTCAAGTAAAATATACTGAATCTAACTATATCTCTTACACTAATAATAATCTATTATAATTATCCAAGTGTCTATAATTTATATATATATATGGAGAATGTTGTATAACCTATGCAGTATATGTTTGTAAAATCACTACTGCTGAGATCCAAAGGATACCACCTTAAATATCCCTAAGAAATTGAACTATAATCTATTGCATAGAACGAAAAATTACCACCTTAAATTTCACCAGGTAATTGATTCACACACCCACAGGACTTTTGACCAATGAAACACCTATGAGGTGTATATTAAGGAGCCTTAGAAGACAGCTGAACACTTCTTGAAAAAGCCCCAGGAAGGGGAGAAACGCGTTGAAGTTGTTTACTACCATCCACCTTTGAGACATTTACATCACCCTCTATTTCTATCTAAAAAGAGGAGTGCTGCTACTTTCCATTAAGAAGAGTTTGCCCTCAGCTGTAAGCCTGGAAGGAGGAACTTCCAACACACCAATTCTGAATATACCGACTTAGCTTTCACTGAAAGCAGAGAGTGCGCGGACACAGGTAAAAACAGCTGATACGGCTACACGCTAGCTGATAGCTGACACAGCATCACGTGACCGGCCGTGCAGAAACAGAAGACGCCAGCAAAGCCTAAGCTGGCTACTGGATACACTGCTCTTGTGATTTTGAAGAGGCGGTTATCGGACACAGACCGACTACTGAATAGAGACGGAAAAGATCGATCCACTATACTACAGACAGCTGCCTATTCTCTTTTTAACAAAGCTTAAGGTACCACTCTCAAATGTGTTTAAGTTTGATCCAATACTCGATGAGCAAGATCAACTACATCTGAGAGCATAAAGTGAATAGACTAAGCTCCAATAGACTACTGGTGATATACAATACCATCGTTGCTTACTGAGCCTATATATATATTTGCTCTTACGGGACAATTTATTCTGATCATTGTTTATATTTAACCCTTTTAGATTATTTTCTTTTACACGTTTATCCCTATTATTTTAATACTGGACGTCCAGATTCTATATTTGAGTGTTTTATTATTGAGTGTTTTATTATAGAGTGCTATATTTACATTACCGAGGTCATCTCCTATCCACTTGTGTATTTTAGCTTACTATTTAGGAATAGGGAATCGTTCTGCTTGACATTGTACCTCTCTATTGTAATCTGCTTGTTTGAGCTAGTCTTTAGAATTAGGTTTTACTGCCCTGCATACCCCTTCCCTTTAATTTTATATTGTAATTGTGCTTGATATTTTAGACATTGTTCTTTATCAATTGTATTTATTAATCTACTAATATTAAATATCTTGTTATCTTTTCTAGAGTGTTGTATCATTTAAGCAATCTCTTAGAAGCCCCATAATATATCCTATATCATTTCTTGCTCTTATATATATATATATATTTTGTATTATTTATTCGTATTTTCATATAAATATAGATCTATCCTAGCTGTAAGCGCCAATACTTCCACTTTTCTGTAGCTACACACCCAAGGGATTTCTTGAAAGGGTCCCAACTTGTATTTGGCTTTAGGTTATAACTAGCGCTGATTCTTCCCTTACTCGAATGTATCGCCCAATGTCAGTCCCTTCGGGATCCATCCCTCATTCATCTTAATAAAGGTGAGGTAATCTAGACTTTTTTGACCTAGGCGACCTTGACCTAGGCGACCTCCCTTCTCAGTCACAATACCTCCTGCTGCACTGAAGGTCCTTTCTGACAGGACACTTGAAGCGGGGCAGGCCAGAAGTTCTATTGCAAACTGGGATAACTCAGGGCACAGGTCAAGCCTGCACACCCAGTAGTCAAGGGGTTCATTGCTCCTCAGAGTGTCGAGATCTGCAGTTAAGGCGAGGTAGTCTGCTACCTATCGGTCGAGTCGTTCTCTGAGGGTGGACCCCGAAGGGCTGTGGCGATGCATAGGACTGAAAAAGCTCTGCATGTCCTCCATCAACAACACGTCTGTAAAGCGTACTGTCCTTGCCAGCGTGGTCGTGGGAGTCAGAGGATTACTTTCACCTCTTCCCCTGTTAGATTCCCATTGTGCTGTGACATCACCCTTATACGCTGTGTAAAGCATACTTTTTAATTTATTTTGGAACTGCTGCATGCTTTCTGACTTGCGGTAATTTGGTAACATTTCAGGCACTTTATGCTTATACCGGGGGTCTAGTAGCGTGGACACCCAGTACAGCTCGTTCTCCTTCAGCTTTTTTATACAAGGGTCCCTCAACAGGCACGACAGCATGAAAGACCCCATTTGCACAAGGTTGGATGCCGAGCTACTCATGTCCCGTTCCTCGTCCTCAGTGATGTCACTGAAGGTATCTTCTTCCCCCCAGCCACGTACAACACCACGGGTACCAGATAGGTGACAACGAGCACCCTGAGATGCCTGTTGTGGTTGGTCCTCCTCCTCAAAGCCACATTCCTCCTCTGACTCCTCTTCCTCACAATCCTCTTCCAGCGTTGCCGCTGGTCCAGCAAGCGATGCTGATAAGGCTGTTTCTGGTGGTGATGGTGACCACAACTCTTCCTCTTCACGCTCATCTACGGCCTGATCCAGCACTCTTCGCAGGGCACGCTCCAGGAATAAAACAAATGGTATGATGTCACTGATGGTGCCTTCGATGCGACTGACTAGGTTTGTCACCTCCTCAAAAGGACGCATGAGCCTACAGGCATTGCGCATGAGCGTCCAGTAACGTGGCAAAAAAATTCCCAGCTCCGCAGAGGCTGTCCTAGCACCCCGGTCATACAAATACTCGTTAACGGCTTTTTCTTGTTGGAGCAGGCGGTCGAACATTAGGAGTGTTGAATTCCAACGTGTCGGGCTGTCGCAAATCAAGCGCCTCACTGGCATGTTGTTTCGCCGCTGGATATTGGAAAAGTGCGCCATAGCCGTGTAGGAACGCCTCAAATGGCCACACACCTTCCTGGCCTGCTTCAGGACGTCCTGTAAGCCTGGGTACTTATGCACAAAGCGTTGTACAATCAGATTACACACATGTGCCATGCACGGCACATGTGTCAACTTGCCCAATTTCAATGCTGCCACCTGCTTCCGTTGTCAGAAACCACTTTGCCGATCTCCAGTTGGTGCGGAGTCAGCCACTGATCCACCTGTGCGTTCAGGGCGGACAGGAGTGCTGGTCCGGTGTGACTCTCTGCTTTCAGGCAAGTCAACCCCAAGACGGCGTGACACTGCCGTATCCGGGATGTGGAATAGTACCTGCAGAGCTGGGGGGGTGCCGTTGATGTGGAGCAAGACGCAGCAGCAGAAGAGGACTCAGCCGAGGAGGTTATGGAAGAGGATGGAGTAGGAGGAGTAGAGGAGGTGGCAGCAGGCCTGCCTGCAAGTCGTGGCGGTGTCACCAACTCCTCCTCTGCAGAGCCACGCATTCCATGCTTGGCAGCCGTCAGCAGGTTTACCCAATGCGCAGTGTAGGTGAAATACCTGCCCTGACCATGCTTTGCAGACCAGCTATCAGTGGTCAGATGAAACCTTTCCCCAACACTGTGTGCCAGACATGCCATTACTTCCTTTCGCACAATCGAGTACAGGTTGGGGATTGCCTTTTGTGAAAAGAAATTTCGGCCAAGTACCTTCCACTGCGGTGTCCCAATAGCTACAAATTTTTTGAACGCCTCAGACTCCACCAGCTTGTATGGTAAAAGCTGGCGGGCTAAGAGTTCAGACAAGCCAGCGGTGAGACACCAGGCAAGGGGGTGACTTTGTGGTATTGGCTTCTTACGCTCAAACATGTCCTTGACAGACACCTGACTGTGGGCAGATGAGCAGGAACTGCTCCAGAAGAGAGACAGAGTGGCGGATGGTTGAGAGGGGGCAAGGAGGACAGCAGTGGTTGACGTGGCTGAAGATGCTGGACCAGGAGGAGGATGGCGGCTTTGAGTTTGTGTGCTGCTTCTACTCATGTGTTCATCCCATAGGCGTTTGTGATGTGCGATCATGTGTCTTCGCAAAGCAGTTGTACCTAGGTGGGTGTTGGACTTTCCACGACTCAGTTTTTTATGGCACAGGTTGCAAATGGCATCGCTGTTGTCAGAGGCAGACACACAAACAAAATGCCACACTGCTGAGCTCTGCGATGACGGCATTCTGGTGGTAGCAACTGCATGCGTTGATTGGCGTGCTGTCTGGCTGACCCCGGTTGCCGATGCATGCTCTCTGACTGTGCCACTAGCTCCTTGCGATGACCTCCCCCTGCTTCCAACTCGTCTCCTTCTCCTCCTCTCTGTCTCCCCATCTGAACTTTCCCGCTGTTCTTCTTCTCTTCTAGCGGGCACCCACGTGACATCCACGGATGCATCGTCATCATCAACCGCTTCACTTGTATCTGACAAATCAACAAAGGAAGCAGCAGCGGGTACAACATCATCATCATCACACCGTACGTCCATGTCTGTAATGCTGCCTGACTGAGAAATATCACTGTTATCTACATCCTCTGTCAATGATGGTTGCGCATCACTCATTTCTTCCAACTGCTGTGTAAATAACTCCTCTGACAGATCAAGTGAAGCGGCTGTGGTGCTAGTGTTAGTGGTGGCGGCAGGCGTGCGAGTGGTAACTTGAGAGGTGCCCGAAGCTAAGCTGGAGGAGGATGGTGCGTCAAGGTTCGGAGCGGAAGCTATAGAAGATTGGGTGTCCTGTGTTAAAAAGTCAACTATGTCGGGGGGGCGGAGCCTGGCCATGTAGAGACATGGCTGCTTAAAAATTAGCTCCTATGCCCTGTGCCTGCTATACACAGCATAATATGTAGGGATCTGCTTAATTCTGCCCAAATACTGGAGAGAGAGTGTACAACTGACCCCTGCTCAGAATTCCTCACACACGGAGGATGTTTGATGTCGCTGACAAGCTCCGGGAAGTTGCGGCCTAGACGACCTTGCAAGCCTGAGGATGGCAGAGAACCTTGCAGCTTCAAATACCCGAAACAACTGACACGGAAAGTGGACCCTCCTCCCGGACTGCCGACTACAGGGGCAACACACAGGCATCGCCTGTGTTTGACATCAAAAATAAAAACAACAAACCGGCCGCCAACAGCCACCATCCGCTTTCCTCACCGCGGCCGAACGGAAGAGCTGCAGGAGCCATCTCTTACCCATCGCACCTAGCCGGGTGACATACCGACCGGCGAACGGAGCAGCCGTAAGAGGGATTGGAGCATCACTGCTTTTGTGCGGCTTGAGGCCCGGGAAGATTAACTCAGGTAACCACGATTGAATGTGACCTCCCCCACGTGGGGCACTTCTAAAGGCTCTTTCTTCTGGGCCTGCAACCCCACACTAACTTTTAAGTGCCATACTGAGTAACAAGGAGGTGGCATGGTACAATAGTGAACTTGGCACGCAGGACCAATATAAGATTCTGATGCAGGGGAAATGTATTATTTTAATACTTTAGATTTCCTAAGATTTATCCAGGAGATTGCCCTTGATCTGTAAAGGAAATGTTTGCTGTTCAATAAACATAGTGTGCAATAGATTGCAGAAGAACCTAAGAACACATCTGTTCAGCGCTCAGCTATTTGCACCACTCTGTATCCCCCATAAGTAATTAGCTATGGCTAACAGGAAAAATACTAAAGGGGACAAAAGCCTTAAAAGCACCAGTATCACTAGCTTTTTAAAGCTGCCCTCCACAAGCACTGACCAATTGGTTGCTGATACAGTACCACAAGACCCTTTACCATCACCTACACCAAACTTCCTACATGACGCGCAGCCTCAGGAACCCCTAACTAGGGATGATTTAAATGTCATATCTTCAATGGCTGACATCAAAAATGTTTTAACAGAAATGAGATCTTTGTTTAGCGATCTAAAGAGAGACTTTCAACAGATCAGCCAGCAAGTTAACAGCTTGGAAAAAAAACAGGATTCCCTGCAGGCCCAAGTAAATTCTAACACACAGAGGGCCTATGACCAAGAAGGAGATCTGCAATTTCTGCTGTCCAGGGTGGAAGACCTGGATAATAGGGGGAGAAGGAACAATCTACGTATCAGGGGAGTCACAGAGACGGTAACTAACACAGCCATGGAAGGCTACCTGCAAGATTTGTTCCGCACCATCAAAGGAACACCGAGCTCCCCTGATATCCCGCTTGAAAGAGCACACCGGGCCCTGCGCCCTAAACCTTCTCCCAAAGCTCCCCCAAGAGATATCATCATTACATTTTTGAGTTACAAAGATAAGGACATTATATCACAAAAAGCCCATGCTATTAAGGACATTACCCATGCGGGTATACCCATCCAGATCTTTTCCGACCTGAGTCACATCACCCTGCAGAAACGGAGAGACCTCAAGTTCATCACAAGTGTCCTCCAGCGGAATAAAATTCAGTATAAATGGGGATTCCCTGTCTGTGTAATTGCCACGCATAAGGGAAAACAAGCAATATACAGGACTCTAACGGATCTACAGGACTTTTGCAAGATACTAGAGGTGAACATCCCCATTCCTGATGAAGATCTTCCTCATCCAAATGTTCGCAACTCACAGGACCCAAATACTGATAAATGAACTTGTTCCTTCTAACTGGCCTTGTGCCGCCCTTCGAACATTCCTAATGATGCCTGAGCTGACTCCAGATGAGTATTGTACCTGTAAATTATTGCTCTCTTTGAATTTGTTTGATATGTTTATCTGCACAAACACTATGCCAAACCTAAGTTTTCTGTTACCTGCTTTTATATTTAGATGTAATTGAGTTCTCCCACCTACGGCACTCACGGTGGAGGCCTATTCTAACCCGAATTATATATAGACGTAGAATAGGAAGGTTTCTAAAATTGCACTAAATGTTATTTCATTTACGATCTTCTTAATATACACTTACTCACTAAGTTGTAATGTGCTATGTACGTATTATTTGCCTAAAACTGTGAGTTGCCCATATAATCTAGTACAGCTTTACTTCCTCACAGAAGCAAGACTCTAAACCACCTTTGGGCAGACTACCTGCTTTTCTGAGTGGCCGTCTGGCCTTATGTCTTACCATATGCCCCAATACCTTTACTTATTTATTTGCAGTGCTATTTATCAATCTAGACTACCCTTGCTAATAGTATTACCCTAGCTGTACTGATACTGAATAATTAATCGCAAACCTAACCGATCTACCTCACAGGTCTTCTCATAATTGGTCCTCCACTCATCAGCCAATCCCGTTATGTTGTTACACATTATGATACAATTGTATGTTCTAAGCTGAAATTTAACTTTACATCTAGACTTACTTGTTATTATGTTTGATAATTTAGTAAATCATGCTATATCACTCTCTCTCCTTTAACTTCTCCTAAACGTGCTTTATCCCTCCTAATTAACCCTCTTTTTCTTTTAGAATAATCATAACAGGCACAGGGATACCTATCCCTCATTCTCTAACACTTTTTTCATCTCCCTCTTTCTGTTAGTAGTGTTAGACCAGATCGCACCTCATAGTGCATCACCTCTTTCTCTGCCTTATCTAGACATCTCCTTGCGATAGGCTTTGGTGTCTGGAACACATCTTAAATTCTCTTTCTTTTCTTCTCTTTACCTCTCCCCCTCCTCGCTCTATTACCTCCGCTTATTCATCTCACTTTCTCCTTTCCTCCTCCTTTTCCCTTCCCCCCCTTTTTTTCCCCTTCCCCACTCCACAATGCAACCACAAAGCGCACATACCTTAACATTGATGACCATAAACACTAAAGGTCTAAATAAACCTGAAAAAGGTCACACCTACTCAGAGATGCTATTAGAACCCAATGCGATGTCATCTTCGTACAGGAAACACATTTTCGCAGGGGAGGGGAACCAACTTGGACAAACCCAAAATTCCCGACTTCACTTTTCGCTTCTGGGCCGACAAAAAAGAATGGGGTGGGAATTTTGTTTAAACACACTTCCCCTTTCTCCCCCACTCACGTAGAACGTGATCCAGACGGTAGGTTTCTGATCGCTGTGGGCCTACTACACAACAGAATGACTACCCTAGTAAACGCATATTTCCCGAACCAGGGACAAAACAAATTCATGTCTACCCTCACTAATAAGACTCTAGACCTCCACAAGGGGGCGTTGATATTGGGTGGTGACTTTAATCTCCCTCTAGACCCTGTCCTAGACTCGTCCAAAATGTCAGCATCTAATCCTAAAAAAGTAATCAGACAGTGCAATTCCAGGCTAGAGGAGCTTGCGGTCCATGACGTTTAGCATACATTATACCCCACCAAACGCGATTTCACCTTTTACTCCCATCCACACAGCATGTATACCAGGCTCGACTACTTTTTTACAGACCAGTATACACTGGCGAGGGTCACAAACTCTCAAATACTCCCTATGACGTGGTCCGATCACTCACCTGTTCTGTGCAAAATAAATTGGCCCTCTATCCCAGATAGACCCTTTATCTGGAGATTTGATGACTTTCTATTGAACAACCAACTACTCAGATCTCAAATGGAGACAAAACTACTAGAATATTTTCGTCTTAATAATACGGGGGAGGTGTCAGACCAGGTTTTGTGGGAAGCACATAAAAGTGTAATGCGAGGTGAGTTAATAAAGCAAAAAGCGCTGCACTCCAAACAGCTTAGAGCCCAGTACACTTCACTAATCATTAAGATTAGGGATCTAGAGAAAAAACACAAAAAGTATCCTACAGATAAGACTGTTAACAGCGCCCTACAACAAGCTAGGAAGGAGTTACAAGATATTCACTCAATAGACCATCAGAAAAAAGCATTACAATTACAACAGAAGTACTTTGAGTTTGGGGACAAGCCTGGTAGATTTCTAGCGCGGGCACTGAGAAGGAAACAACTCAAAAGCCACATACACTCCATGATAAACCACCACAACCAAAATTGCGCTGATAGCCCTTCTATAGCTGCCATACTTAAAGCATATTACCAGAAACTATATAATTTACATGATGAGGAAGCCCCACGACGAGGGTCAGAGGGTAACGCCTCCCAAACCCTTATTAAAAAATATTTAGACTCTCTCATGCTCCCCAAACTATCAGCTCAGGATAGGGAAGGACTAGACGCCCCCATATCGGTGGAGGAGGTGGCCAAAGCCATTGACAACTTACAGTCAGGTAAAAGCCCAGGTCCGGATGGCTTTGGCGCCAAATACTACAAGCTGTTTAAGGACGCTCTCTCGCCACACTTGGCAAACTTATTTAACGCTATAGGACCCACACAAGAATTCCCTCCCACCATGCTACTAGCACACGTGGCCACCATCCCGAAACCTGGGAAACCCTCTGACCGCCCAGAAAACTTCAGGCCAATATCCCTTCTTAATGTAGATTTAAAGATCTACACAAAAATTTTAGCCACAAGAATGAACCTCTATCTACCTCAACTGGTTTCACCAGATCAGGTGGGATTCATACCTGGCCGTCAGGCTAGGGATAATACTATAAAGGCCAATCTTTTAGTGAATTATGCCCGCCAAAATAACATCCCCTCAGTACTGGTCTCAACAGACGCCGAGAAGGCGTTTGACAGGGTCAGCTGGGATTTTCTCAAAGCTGTCCTGTCAAAAATGAACTTTGGCCAACCTTTTATGCAAAAAATATTCACCCTGTATTCAAAACCCACTGCTCAAGTCAAAATTAATAATATATTATCCGACCCTTTTTCTATCTCAAATGGCACCAGGCAGGGCTGCCCCTTATCACCCCTGTTATTTGCCCTCTCAATCGAAGTCCTTGCGCAAAAAGTCTGTATTAATCAAAACCTTGCGGGAATAAAAATAAAAGATCAAGACCACAAAGTTTCGCTATATGCGGACGATGTCCTGTTATCTATCTCTGACCCCTTGGTCTCCCTTCAGAGGTTCTTAGAGAGTTCCATGAATATGGCAAGGTGTCCAACTTCCACTTGAACCACTCAAAATCAGAAATATTGAATATAAACTTGCCCCAAACAGATCTGTGCCATCTCTTGAATATATGCAAACTCAAGATTAAAACCAATACACTTAAATACCTAGGAGTCAACCTAACCCCAGACCCAGGTAGCTTATTTGATGCCAACTACCCCCTTTTGTCGTAGTCAATTATTGAAGACTTATTGGCATGGAAAAACAAAAGGATTTCTTGGCTGGGGAGGATAGGTGTAGTTAAAATGAATATCCTCCCCTGGGAAACCCCGCATCTCCAGACACACCCTATACCTAAATAAGGAGAGAGGTGGTCTGGGCATCCCGGATCTTCTTTCCTATAAGAAAGCTATCAATCTTCAAACACAGGTGGAGTGGTGCACCAATCCCCCTGATAAAGTGTGGGTCCAGATGGGATGTTCCATTACGGGGGCGCGGAATATGGGGACTCTGGGCTGGATCTCTAGTAGGAACAGGCCCAATACAATCGCTCACTACCCATTCTTGGACGAATTCTTCAAACAATGCGACAAAACACTTGTAGAACACCCACACATCTCCACCGTTCCTTCACCACTGACCCCATTCATACATAACCCCGACATTGTGTTCACAAATGCACAACAAACAAACATTAACACCGCTCAAATAGACCAAACTATGTTTAATAGATTAATCTAAAATAAGAAACTTAAGACACTAGAAGAAATTCACCAGTCAGGGCTACACATCTCCTGGTTCTTTCATAGACAGATACAACATTACCTGGACACGTTTGGAAAGGCGGATAACATCAAGAGACCACCTACACTGCTGGAGACACTCTGTCTGTTACCGAACCCCCCAAAACACCTAATCTCCACTATGTATGGCCTGCTGATTTCCCATAGGGAGAGTGGTACACCTTAGTTTGTAAAACAATGGAACAAAGAGTTGGGCGGGGACCTTGCGGAGACAGACTGGCAAACTATATTCCATAACCATAGCAAAGCGTCTGTTTCCGCCGGAGTCCTAGAGTCTAACTATAAATTCTTGTCCCGTTGGTACCTCACCCCTACCAAAATCAAAACTTTTTATGGGAGGTCGAATGGCAAATGCTGGAGGGGGTGCGGTGAGGCCGGCACACTTCTCCATATTTGGTGGACCTGTGACCTCATACAACCTTTCTGGAGCTCGGTGGCTGACACAATAGACACCAAACTAAACATTACAATAAATAGAAACCCGAACCTCTTACTGTTTCATGGTCTTCCCAAGCTAATAGAAAAACCCAAAAAGCACCTCCTATATATAATGCTCAATAGCGCTAAAGCCCTCATACCCAAGAATTGGAAGTCTGTTCACACTCCACAACATTTGGAGTGGGAAGATCGGGTTGACAGATACTTATCACTAGAGAGATATCGCTACATGAGAGATGATAAAATTGAAATTCATGAATACATGAAAGAGCTTTGGAGGCCTCTGATCAGATAAGTCTGCACTACGTGAGTGATGGTACCAGGGATGCGGCTTGCAGTCCCCTACCGCTCCCCCCCTATTCCCCCCCTTTTTTTTTCTCTCCTTCTCCCTCCTCTTCTTCTACTCATCTTCTGCCCCTATTCTTTAACTTAATAGACATGTACTGATAGTTATGCTACATGTTACTAGTTGTAGCCCGCAGGTGCACAATAAAGCACCTGAGCAGAATTGTTTGCTTCTTTTAATATCTTTTAATATGTTTACTCTGTGTTTTGTTACTCTTGGAGCAGAATGTTATTTCTCTTCTCCCAATAAGAATGCTGCAAGGCAGCAGGGAAATACAGTGTGTAACAATGATGCCAATGACTCTGTGTATCCGACTTCTAATCCATGTGGTTTGTTTTTGTAACAGATATAGCATTTGTATAATGACTTGATATACCATAACCTAATTTACAAATTCTGTTCTGTTAAATCTTACACTATAGAATGACGATGGAATATTGCAGACCCTGTTCAAATCACAAACACCTTATATTAACCAGAGTCACATGGATGGATGTTTAGAGATAAGACAATTCCGTTATATTTTATATACTTGTATTGCATAACATGTATGTTTACAATCTTTAAATAAAGCTCTTTTGAAAAGAAAAGTAAAAAGGAAAAAAAAAAAAAAAGTCAACTATGTCCTCCTCAGAACTTTTCGAGTTCATGGAAAGTGGCCTCTGAACACTGGGCATTATTCTATGGCCAAAGGGAATCACAGCACCACGACCATGATGGCACCTGCGGGGTGGCCTGCCTCTGCCTGTCATTTTTTTTAAAATGTACACTTACACTACTATTAAACAAGATATGAGTGGTGTCACTGGGCAAGTGGGCACAGTATACGCTGTGAGCCTGACACAAAAAAGCAGACTGATGTTTCACAGTCCAAAATTTTTTTTTGTTTTTAAATGTACACTTACACTACTATTAAACAAGATATGAGTGGTGGCACTGGGCAAGTGGGCACAGTATACGCTGTGAGCCTGACACAAAAAAGCAGACTGATGTTTCACAGTCCAAAAAGTTTTTTTTGTTTTTAAATGTACACTTATTCTACTATTAAACATGATATGAGTGGTGGCACTGTGGGCCCAGTATAAGCTGTGAGCCTGACACAAAAAAGCAGACTGATGTTTCACAGTCCAAAAAGTTTTATTTTTTTAAATGTACACTTACACTACTATTAAACAAGATACGAGTGGTGGCACTGGGCAAGTGGGCACAGTATACGCTGTGAGCCTGACACAAAAAAGCAAACTGATGTTTCACAGTCCAAAAAGTTTTTTTTTTTTTTTTAAATGTACACTTACACTACTATTAAACAAGATATGAGTGGTGGCACTGGGCAAGTGGGCACAGTATACGCTGTGAGCCTGACACAAAAAAGCAGACTAATGTTTCACAGTCCAAAAAGTTTTTTTTTTTTTTTAAATGTACACTTACACTACTATTAAACAAGATATGAGTGGTGCCACTGGGCAAGTGGGCACAGTATACGCTGTGAGCCTGACACAAAAAAGCAAACTGATGTTTCACAGTCCAAAAAGTTTTTTTTTTTTAAATGTACACTTACACTACTATTAAACAAGATATGAGTGGTGGCACTGGGCAAGTGGGCACAGTATATGCTGTGAGCCTGACACAAAAAAGCAGACTGATGTTTCACAGTCCAAAAAGTTTTAATTTTTTTAAATGTACACTTACACTACTATTAAACAAGATATGAGTGGTGGCACTGGGCAAGTGGGCCCAGTATAAGCTGTGAGCCTGACACAAAAAGCAGACTGATGTTTCACAGTCCAAAAAGTTTTTTTTGTTTTTAAATGTACACTTACACTACTATTAAACAAGATATGAGTGGTGGCACTGGGCAAGTGGGCACAGTATACGCTGTGAGCCTGACACAAAAAAGCAGACTGATGTTTCACAGTACAAAAAGTTTTTATTTTTTTAAATGTACACTTACACTACTATTAAACAAGATATGAGTGGTGGCACTGGGCAAGTGGGCCCAGTATAAGCTGTGAGCCTGACACAAAAAAGCAGACTGATGTTTCACAGTACAAAAAGTTTTTTTTGTTTTTAAATGTACACTTACACTACTATTAAACAAGATATGAGTGGTGGCACTGGGCAAGTAGGCACAGTATACGCTGTGAGCCTGACACAAAAAAGCAGACTGATGTTTCACAGTCCAAAAAGTTTTTATTTTTTTAAATGTACACTTACACTACTATTAAACAAGATATGAGTGGTGCCACTCGGCAAGTGGGCCCAGTATAAGCTGTGAGCATGACACAAAAAAGCAGACTGATGTTTCACAGTCCAAAAAGTTTTTATTTTTTTAAATGTACACTTACACTACTATTAAACAAGATATGAGTGGTGGCACTGGGCAAGTGGGCACAGTATAAGCCGTGAGCCTGACACAAAAAAGCAGACTGATGTTTCACAGTCCAAAAAGTTTTTTTTGTTTTTAAATGTACACTTACACTACTATTAAACAAGATATGAGTGGTGGCACTGGGCAAGTGGGCACAGTATATGCTGTGAGCCTGACACAAAAAAGCAGACTGATGTTTCACAGTCCAAAAAGTTTTTTTTGTTTTTAAATGTACACTTACACTACTATTAAACAAGATATGAGTGGTGGCACTGGGCAAGTGGGCAAAGTATACGCTGTGAGCCTGACACAAAAAAGCAGACTGATGTTTCACAGTCCAAAAAGTTTTTTTTTTTAAATGTACACTTACACTACTATTAAACAAGATATGAGTGGTGGCACTGGGCAAGTGGGCTCAGTATAAGCTGTGAGCCTGACACAAAAAAGCAGACTGATGTTTCACAGTCCAAAAAGTTTTTTTTGTTTTTAAATGTACACTTACACTACTATTAAACAAGATATGAGTGGTGGCACTGGGCAAGTGGGCACAGTATACGCTGTGAGCCTGACACAAAAAAGCAGACTGATGTTTCACAGTCCAAAAAGTTTTTATTTTTTTAAATGTACACTTACACTACTATTAAACAAGATATGAGTGGTGCCACTGGGCAAGTGGGCCCAGTATAAGCTGTGAGCATGACACAAAAAAGCAAACTGATGTTTCACAGTCCAAAAAGTTTTTTTTGTTTTTAAATGTACACTTACACTACTATTAAACAAGATATGAGTGGTGGCACTGGGCAAGTGGGCACAGTATACGCTGTGAGTCTGACACAAAAAAGCAGACTGATGTTTCACAGTCAAAAAAGTGTTTTTTTTTAAATTTACACTACTGTTACACCAGATATGAGTGGTGGCACTGGGCAAGTGGGCACAGTATACGATGTGAGCCTGGCACACACGCTGGCAGGCAGGCAACTGCAATTAGATTACACTAGTAGGCTGATGTTTCACAGTCAAAAAAGTTTTTTTTTTTAAATTTACACTACTGTTACACCAGATATGAGTGGTGGCACTGGGCAAGTGGGCACAGTATACGCTGTGAGCCTGGCACACATGCTGGCAGGCAGGCCACTGCATTTAGATTACACTAGCAGACTGATGTTTCACAGTCAAAAAAGTTTTTTTTTTTTTTAATTTACACTACTGTTACATCAGATATGAGTGGTGGCACTGGGCAAGTGGGCCTGGCACACACGCTGGCAGGCAAACAACTCCAATTAGATTACACAAGCAGACTGATGTTTCACAGTCAAAAAAGTTGTTTTTTTTAAATTTACACTACTGTTACACTAGATATGAGTGGTGGCACTGGGCAAGTGGGCCTGGCACACATGCTGGCAGGCAGGCAACTGCAATTAGATTACACTAGCAGACTGATGTTTCACAGTCAAAAAAGTTTTTTTTTTTAAAATTACACTACTGTTACACCAGATATGAGTGGTGGCACTGGGCAAGTGGGCCTGGCACACACGCTGGCAGGCAGGCAACTGCAATTAGATTACACTAGCAGACTGATGTTTCACAGTCAAAAAGTTTTTTTTGTTTTTAAATGTACACTTACACTACTATTAAACAAGATATGAGTGGTGGCACTGGGCAAGTGGGCAAAGTATAAGCCATGAGCCTGACACAAAAAAGCAGACTGATGTTTCACAGTCCAAAAAGTTTTTTTTGTTTTTAAATGTACACTTACACTACTATTAAACAAGATATGAGTGGTGGCACTGGGCAAGTGGGCACAGTATATGCTGTGAGCCTGACACAAAAAAGCAGACTGATGTTTCACAGTCCAAAAAGTTTTTTTTGTTTTTAAATGTACACTTACACTACTATTAAACAAGATATGAGTGGTGGCACTGGGCAAGTGGGCAAAGTATACGCTGTGAGCCTGACACAAAAAAGCAGACTGATGTTTCACAGTCCAAAAAGTTTTTTTTTTTAAATGTACACTTACACTACTATTAAACAAGATATGAGTGGTGGCACTGGGCAAGTGGGCCCAGTATAAGCTGTGAGCCTGACACAAAAAAGCAGACTGATGTTTCACAGTCCAAAAAGTTTTTTTTGTTTTTAAATGTACACTTACACTACTATTAAACAAGATATGAGTGGTGGCACTGGGCAAGTGGGCACAGTATACGCTGTGAGCCTGACACAAAAAAGCAGACTGATGTTTCACAGTCAAAAAAGTTTTTATTTTTTTAAATGTACACTTACACTACTATTAAACAAGATATGAGTGGTGCCACTGGGCAAGTGGGCCCAGTATAAGCTGTGAGCATGACACAAAAAAGCAAACTGATGTTTCACAGTCCAAAAAGTTTTTTTTGTTTTTAAATGTACACTTACACTACTATTAAACAAGATATGAGTGGTGGCACTGGGCAAGTGGGCACAGTATACGCTGTGAGTCTGACACAAAAAAGCAGACTGATGTTTCACAGTCAAAAAAGTGTTTTTTTTTAAATTTACACTGCTGTTACACCAGATATGAGTGGTGGCACTGGGCAAGTGGGCACAGTATACGATGTGAGCCTGGCACACACGCTGGCAGGCAGGCAACTGCAATTAGATTACACTAGTAGGCTGATGTTTCACAGTCAAAAAAGTTTTTTTTTTAAATTTACACTACTGTTACACCAGATATGAGTGGTGGCACTGGGCAAGTGGGCACAGTATACGCTGTGAGCCTGGCACACATGCTGGCAGGCAGGCCACTGCAATTAGATTACACTAGCAGACTGATGTTTCACAGTCAAAAAAGTTTTTTTTTTTTTTAATTTACACTACTGTTACATCAGATATGAGTGGTGGCACTGGGCAAGTGGGCCTGGCACACACGCTGGCAGGCAAACAACTCCAATTAGATTACACAAGCAGACTGATGTTTCACAGTCAAAAAAGTTGTTTTTTTTAAATTTACACTACTGTTACACTAGATATGAGTGTGGCACTGGGCAAGTGGGCCTGGCACACATGCTGGCAGGCAGGCAACTGCAATTAGATTACACTAGCAGACTGATGTTTCACAGTCAAAAAAGTTTTTTTTTTTTAAATTACACTACTGTTACACCAGATATGAGTGGTGGCACTGGGCAAGTGGGCCTGGCACACACGCTGGCAGGCAGGCAACTGCAATTAGATTACACTAGCAGACTGATGTTTCACAGTCAAAAAGTTTTTTTTGTTTTTAAATGTACACTTACACTACTATTAAACAAGATATGAGTGGTGGCACTGGGCAAGTGGGCAAAGTATAAGCCGTGAGCCTGACACAAAAAAGCAGACTGATGTTTCACAGTCCAAAAAGTTTTTTTTGTTTTTAAATGTACACTTACACTACTATTAAACAAGATATGAGTGGTGGCACTGGGCAAGTGGGCAAAGTATACGCTGTGAGCCTGACACAAAAAAGCAGACTGATGTTTCACAGTCCAAAAAGTTTTTTTTTTTAAATGTACACTTACACTACTATTAAACAAGATATGAGTGGTGGCACTGGGCAAGTGGGCCCAGTATAAGCTGTGAGCCTGACACAAAAAAGCAGACTGATGTTTCACAGTCCAAAAAGTTTTTTTTGTTTTTAAATGTACACTTACACTACTATTAAACAAGATATGAGTGGTGGCACTGGGCAAGTGGGCACAGTATACGCTGTGAGCCTGACACAAAAAAGCAGACTGATGTTTCACAGTCCAAAAAGTTTTTATTTTTTTAAATGTACACTTACACTACTATTAAACAAGATATGAGTGGTGCCACTGGGCAAGTGGGCCCAGTATAAGCTGTGAGCATGACACAAAAAAGCAAACTGATGTTTCACAGTCCAAAAAGTTTTTTTTGTTTTTAAATGTACACTTACACTACTATTAAACAAGATATGAGTGGTGGCACTGGGCAAGTGGGCACAGTATACGCTGTGAGTCTGACACAAAAAAGCAGACTGATGTTTCACAGTCAAAAAAGTGTTTTTTTTTAAATTTACACTACTGTTACACCAGATATGAGTGGTGGCACTGGGCAAGTGGGCACAGTATACGATGTGAGCCTGGCACACACGCTGGCAGGCAGGCAACTGCAATTAGATTACACTAGTAGGCTGATGTTTCACAGTCAAAAAAGTTTTTTTTTTTAAATTTACACTACTGTTACACCAGATATGAGTGGTGGCACTGGGCAAGTGGGCACAGTATACGCTGTGAGCCTGGCACACATGCTGGCAGGCAGGCCACTGCATTTAGATTACACTAGCAGACTGATGTTTCACAGTCAAAAAAGTTTTTTTTTTTTTTAATTTACACTACTGTTACATCAGATATGAGTGGTGGCACTGGGCAAGTGGGCCTGGCACACACGCTGGCAGGCAAACAACTCCAATTAGATTACACAAGCAGACTGATGTTTCACAGTCAAAAAAGTTGTTTTTTTTAAATTTACACTACTGTTACACTAGATATGAGTGGTGGCACTGGGCAAGTGGGCCTGGCACACATGCTGGCAGGCAGGCAACTGCAATTAGATTACACTAGCAGACTGATGTTTCACAGTCAAAAAATTTTTTTTTTTTAAAATTACACTACTGTTACACCAGATATGAGTGGTGGCACTGGGCAAGTGGGCCTGGCACACACGCTGGCAGGCAGGCAACTGCAATTAGATTACACTAGCAGACTGATGTTTCACAGTCAAAAAGTTTTTTTTTGTTTTTAAATGTACACTTACACTACTATTAAACAAGATATGAGTGGTGGCACTGGGCAAGTGGGCAAAGTATAAGCCATGAGCCTGACACAAAAAAGCAGACTGATGTTTCACAGTCCAAAAAGTTTTTTTTGTTTTTAAATGTACACTTACACTACTATTAAACAAGATATGAGTGGTGGCACTGGGCAAGTGGGCACAGTATATGCTGTGAGCCTGACACAAAAAAGCAGACTGATGTTTCACAGTCCAAAAAGTTTTTTTTGCTTTTAAATGTACACTTACACTACTATTAAACAAGATATGAGTGGTGGCACTGGGCAAGTGGGCACAGTATACGCTGTGAGCCTGACACAAAAAAGCAGACTGATGTTTCACAGTCCAAAAAGTTTTTATTTTTTTAAATGTACACTTACACTACTATTAAACAAGATATGAGTGGTGCCACTGGGCAAGTGGGCCCAGTATAAGCTGTGAGCATGACACAAAAAAGCAAACTGATGTTTCACAGTCCAAAAAGTTTTTTTTGTTTTTAAATGTACACTTACACTACTATTAAACAAGATATGAGTGGTGGCACTGGGCAAGTGGGCACAGTATACGCTGTGAGTCTGACACAAAAAAGCAGACTGATGTTTCACAGTCAAAAAAGTGTTTTTTTTTAAATTTACACTACTGTTACACCAGATATGAGTGGTGGCACTGGGCAAGTGGGCACAGTATACGATGTGAGCCTGGCACACACGCTGGCAGGCAGGCAACTGCAATTAGATTACACTAGTAGGCTGATGTTTCACAGTCAAAAAAGTTTTTTTTTTAAATTTACACTACTGTTACACCAGATATGAGTGGTGGCACTGGGCAAGTGGGCACAGTATACGCTGTGAGCCTGGCACACATGCTGGCAGGCAGGCCACTGCAATTAGATTACACTAGCAGACTGATGTTTCACAGTCAAAAAAGTTTTTTTTTTTTTAATTTACACTACTGTTACATCAGATATGAGTGGTGGCACTGGGCAAGTGGGCCTGGCACACACGCTGGCAGGCAAACAACTCCAATTAGATTACACAAGCAGACTGATGTTTCACAGTCAAAAAAGTTGTTTTTTTTAAATTTACACTACTGTTACACTAGATATGAGTGGTGGCACTGGGCAAGTGGGCCTGGCACACATGCTGGCAGGCAGGCAAATGCAATTAGATTACACTAGCAGACTGATGTTTCACAGTCAAAAAAGTTTTTTTTTTTTAAATTACACTACTGTTACACCAGATATGAGTGGTGGCACTGGGCAAGTGGGCCTGGCACACACGCTGGCAGGCAGGCAACTGCAATTAGATTACACTAGCAGACTGATGTTTCACAGTCAAAAAGTTTTTTTTGTTTTTAAATGTACACTTACACTACTATTAAACAAGATATGAGTGGTGGCACTGGGCAAGTGGGCAAAGTATAAGCCGTGAGCCTGACACAAAAAAGCAGACTGATGTTTCACAGTCCAAAAAGTTTTTTTTGTTTTTAAATGTACACTTACACTACTATTAAACAAGATATGAGTGGTGGCACTGGGCAAGTGGGCACAGTATATGCTGTGAGCCTGACACAAAAAAGCAGACTGATGTTTCACAGTCCAAAAAGTTTTTTTTGTTTTTAAATGTACACTTACACTACTATTAAACAAGATATGAGTGGTGGCACTGGGCAAGTGGGCAAAGTATACGCTGTGAGCCTGACACAAAAAAGCAGACTGATGTTTCACAGTCCAAAAAGTTTTTTTTTTAAATGTACACTTACACTACTATTAAACAAGATATGAGTGGTGGCACTGGGCAAGTGGGCCCAGTATAAGCTGTGAGCCTGACACAAAAAAGCAGACTGATGTTTCACAGTCCAAAAAGTTTTTTTTGTTTTTAAATGTACACTTACACTACTATTAAACAAGATATGAGTGGAGGCACTGGGCAAGTGGGCACAGTATACGCTGTGAGCCTGACACAAAAAAGCAGACTGATGTTTCACAGTCCAAAAAGTTTTTATTTTTTTAAATGTACACTTACACTACTATTAAACAAGATATGAGTGGTGCCACTGGGCAAGTGGGCCCAGTATAAGCTGTGAGCATGACACAAAAAAGCAAACTGATGTTTCACAGTCCAAAAAGTTTTTTTTGTTTTTAAATGTACACTTACACTACTATTAAACAAGATATGAGTGGTGGCACTGGGCAAGTGGGCACAGTATACACTGTGAGTCTGACACAAAAAAGCAGACTGATGTTTCACAGTCAAAAAAGTGGTTTTTTTTAAATTTACACTACTGTTACACCAGATATGAGTGGTGGCACTGGGCAAGTGGGCACAGTATACGATGTGAGCCTGGCACACACGCTGGCAGGCAGGCAACTGCAATTAGATTACACTAGTAGGCTGATGTTTCACAGTCAAAAAAGTTTTTTTTTTTAAATTTACACTACTGTTACACCATATATGAGTGGTGGCACTGGGCAAGTGGGCACAGTATACGCTGTGAGCCTGGCACACATGCTGGCAGGCAGGCCACTGCAATTAGATTACACTAGCAGACTGATGTTTCACAGTCAAAAAAGTTTTTTTTTTTTTTAATTTACACTACTGTTACATCAGATATGAGTGGTGGCACTGGGCAAGTGGGCCTGGCACACACGCTGGCAGGCAAACAACTCCAATTAGATTACACAAGCAGACTGATGTTTCACAGTCAAAAAAGTTGTTTTTTTTAAATTTACACTACTGTTACACTAGATATGAGTGGTGGCACTGGGCAAGTGGGCCTGGCACACATGCTGGCAGGCAGGCAACTGCAATTAGATTACACTAGCAGACTGATGTTTCACAGTCAAAAAAGTTTTTTTTTTAAAATTACACTACTGTTACACCAGATATGAGTGGTGGCACTGGGCAAGTGGGCCTGGCACACACGCTGGCAGGCAGGCAACTGCAATTAGATTACACTAGCAGACTGATGTTTCACAGTCAAAAAGTTTTTTTTTTTAAATTTACACTACTGTTACACCAGATATGAGTGGTGGCACTGGGCAAGTGGCTTGGCAGGCAAGCAACTGCAATTAGATTACACTGGAAAAAAATAATAAAAAAAATGATGTTCAAGCCCTAAAAAGGGCTTTTTGGGGTGCTGTCCTTATAGCAGAGATCAGATGAGTCCTTCAGGACTGTAGTGGACACTGAATACACTAGCCTAGTTATCAATTTCCCTATTAAATCACCAGCAGCTACACTGTCCCTCCTCTCACTAACAATGCAGCTTCCGAATGAATCTAAAATGGCTGCTGTCCAGGAGATGGGAGGGACTGGGAGGGAGTGTCTGCTGCTGATTCGCTGGAATGTGTCTGCAGACTGTGAGATACAGGGTCAAAGTTTACTCAATGATGACAAATAGGGGGCGGATCGAACATCGCATATGTTCACCCGCCGCGGCGAATGCGAACATGCTATGTTCGCCGGGAACTATTCGATGGCAAACAATTTGCGACATCACTAATCATCACCCTTCATAAACAAGGAAC